>NW_026644592.1:0-262586 GCF_030020395.1 Manis pentadactyla | reverse complement strand
ACATACACCCAGAGAAATCTACCACTTCTCCCCCAGAGTGGAGCTAATGCCCCTGTGAGGAAGGAGCTATGGGGGAACACAAGGAGAGTAAAAATATCCACACTTTGGTTGGACGCCCAGGTTCTAAGTCTGTTCAAACTCACATTCGAATGTGGGGCTTGGTGTCATCCTTGATAACATAGCTGCCAGAAGTGTCATCCAGTTGATCTAGAAAACGCACAACAGAAAGCATCAAGAACACTGACTGGAAGTGATGCAGGAACCCCTTTTACCTGCTTTTGTAGAGCAGCTGAAAGCAGGGTTTCCAAGCTTGCAAGGACGGGAGCTCCCTCAGAACACTAACAGCAGAACTACCATATGATCCAGCAACCACACTTGTGGGTATTGACCCAAAAGGACTAAAATCGGGCTCTCAACGAGACACCTGCACTCCATTGTTCACTGCAACGTGATTCTGAAGAGCTAAGAGGTGGTAACAACCAAGATGCCCATCGACATATGAATGGGGAAAGAATATGTGGTTTATACATACAATGGAATCCAATTTAGCCTTGAAAAAAGGAAATTTTGCAATATGCAACAACATGGATGAACCCCTTGAGAACATTAAATGAAACAAGCCAGTCACAGAAAGAGAAATACTGCATGAATACACTTAACATGTAGTATCTAAAGTAGTCAAATCCATATAACCAAATGGTGGAATGGTGTTGGCCAGGGTTAGGGTCATGGGAAATGGGGAGTTACTAAACAAGGAGTGTAAAGTCTCAGTTAAGGAAGATGAATAAACTCTGGAGATCTGCTGTACGGCACTGCCAACAATACTACATTAAACACTTAAAACATCTGTTAGACGGTAGGTCTTACGTTAACTCTTCTAGCCACAACAAATATTGTTAAAAAATCATGTGGAAGAGGACTGGGACTTCTAGAAAGACAAATTGTAAATCAACAAAGTAACAGGTAAAAATTATTTTTAAAGCAGTTAAAGTCTCTAGAAGTTATCCTAAAGGTATACAGCATTTTAAGAAATATTCATTCAGGACAACTGAGTATTTGTCGGTAAGAATAGTGAGTTTGTGGCATCTGAGGCATGACTTGCTCCCTTACCTACCAAACCCATGCACTGTGTATCAGAAGCTCTACTTGGAGTGCTCTACTCCTGGGAGGTGCAGGCAGGGACAAAGTGGGTACCTTTCCTCACAGCTCTCATACGTAAAGAGCTAAAGGAAGGTACAGTGAAAAAAGTTCATCAAAGAGAGAATACTATTGAGAGGTAGAAATTGTAATTTTTTAGAACCAAATGGAAATCTTGGAGTTAAGAACCATAACCAAAATGTAGATTTGAGCTGGCAGAAGTAACCAGCAGCCAACTTAAAGCGAGATCCATGGAGATTATGGATTTTGCAGAACAGAGAGAAAAATTAATGAATGAAGGAAAACGAAGAGCCACAGAGAAATGTGGGGCATCAATAAGTGCAGCCACACGTGCAATGCGAATACAAGCAGGATTGGAGAAAGGAACAGAAAAATATTTAAAGTATTTAATGGCAGAAAATTCCCAAAATGTGACCAAAAAACAATACATACATCCAAGAAACTCTACAAATTCCAAGGAGCATAAACACAAAGAGCTCTCCATCTGGGCACATCATAGGCAAAATACCGAAAGCCAAAGATAAAGATCTTGAAGGCAAAAAGAGAAAAATAACGTGATATACATGTACACTCCAGTAAGATTAACAGCTGACTTCTCATCAGACATGAAAGCAGTTGGAAGGCAGTGGGGACAACATGTTCTCATTGCTGAAAGTAAAAACTCAAACAAGAATCCTATATCCAGCAAATTACCTTTCACAGATGAAGGTGAAAAAAGACATCCTTAGGTAAATAAAAACTGAGGAAACTTGTTGCTAGCTGACATGTCTTACAAGGAACATTAAAGGGAGAGAATTATTCAGCCATGAGAAATATGAAGTCCTGATACACACAACATGGGTGAAACCCTAAGTTTTCATGCTAACTGGAGGAAAACACAAAGAATCACACATTGTATGATCCTCACTTATAGGAAATGTCCAGAAGAGCAGAGCCTACAGGACAGAAAGTAGATTCGTGATTACCTACGGCTAGGGACAGTTCTCCCTTGTGTCATAATGAAAATATCTGAAAATTGATGGTAGCAATGGTGGCACAGCTCTGTGAATATACCAGCCACCACTCTATTGTGTATTTTAAGGGGATGAATTGTATGACATGTGAATTACACCTACACAATGAAAATAAATTCTACAGGAATTTCTTCAGACTGAAAAATTAAATTAAATGAGACAGCTATCTGAATCCAAACAAACAGAAAACACTGGTAAATGTACTTCTATAGGTAATTATAAAAGTCAGTATAATTGCATACTTTTTCTCTTTACTTAATTCTCTCAAAGAATCCTAGCATCTCTCTCTCAAAGGAGACTATATCCTCTCTGTCTCTCTCTGTTTATCTCTCTCTCAAAGAGCCAGCGTGTATTGCTCTCTCTCTATCAAAGGAACACAGAACCTCTATCTCTCTGTCTCACTCTGTCTCTCTCTCAGAGAAGCCTAGCATCTCTCTCTCTCTCTAAGGATTCTAGCATCTCTCAAATTCTCTCTCTCCCTAAGAAGCCTAGCACCACACTCTCCCTCTTTCAAAGGAGCCTAACATCTCTCTATCTCTCCCTCTTTCTCTCAAATAGACTAGAATCTCCGTCTTTCTATCTCTCTCTCTATCTCTCAAAGGAGCCTAGCATCCCTCAACCTGTCTCTCTCTCAAAGGAGCCTATCTTCTCTCTCTCTCTGTCTCTCTGTTTATCTCTCTCTCAAGGAGCCAGCGTGTATTGCTCTCACTCTCTCAAAGGAAACTAGAATCTCTATCTCTCTGTCTCACTATGACTCTCTCTCTCTCAAAGAAGCCTAGCATCTCTCTCTCTCTCAGGATTCTAGCATCTCTCAAATTCTCTCTCTCCCTAAGAAGCCTAGCATCACACTCTCATTCTTTCATAGGAGCCTAACATCTCTCTATCTCTACCTCTTTCTCTCAAATAGACTAGAATCTCCGTCTTTCTATCTCTCTCTCTTTCTCTAGAAGGAGCCTAGCATCCCTCAACCTGTCTCTCTCTCAAAGGAGCCTATCTTCTCTCTCTCTCTCTCTCTCTCTCTCTCTGTTTATCTCTCTCTCAAGGAGCCAGCGTGTATTGCTCTCACTCCCTCAAAGGAACCTAGAATCTCTATCTCTCTGTCTCTCTCTGACTCTCTCTCTCTCAAAGAAGCCTAGCATCTCTCTCTCTCTCTCAAAGGATTCTAGCATCGCTCTCTTTCTCTCTCTCCCTAAGAAGCCTAGCATCACACTGTCTGTCTTTCAAAGGAGCGTAATATCTAACCGTCTACATCTCTCTCTTCCTCCCAAAGCAGACTAGACACTCTCTCTCTCACACTCTCTCTCAAAGAAGCCTACCATCTCTCTCTATCTCTCTCTTAAAGTAGAATAGCATCTCTTTCCCTCTCTCTCTTTCTCTCTCAAAGAAGTATAGTATATATACATATATATACATTTATATATATCAAAGGATATTAGCATCTCACTTTCTCTGTCTCCGTAAGAGACCTTGCATCACACTCTTTCTCTTTCAAATCTGCCTAGCATCTCTCTTTCTACCTCTCTCTCTCTTTCTCTCAAAGGAGACTAGAATCACTCTCCCTCACTCTGCCTCTCTCAAAGAATCCTTGCATATATAACTCTCTCTCTCTGAAAGGAGTCTAGCATCCCTATGTCTCTCACTCTCAAAGTAGAGTAGCATCTCTCTCTCTGTCTCTCAAAGGAGCTTAGCATCTCTCTCTCTCAATGGAGCCAAGCATCTCTCTCTCTCCCTCTCTCTCAAGACGCTTTGCATCTCTCTCTCTCTCTCTCAAAGGAGCCTACAATCTCCCTGTCTTTCTATCTCCCTCTTTCTCTCAAAAGAGCCGAGCATCCCTCACTCTCTCTCCCTCTCTCTAACGAGTTTTTCATCTCTCTCTGTCTGTCTGTCTCTCTCCCAACGGAACCTAGCATGTATCTCTGTCTCTCATTCAAAGGAGTCTAGCTTCACTCTCTCTATCAAAGAAGCCTGGAGTCTCTCTGTCTCTGTATATCTTTCTTTCTCTAAAAGGAGCCTAGCATCACTCTCTCTGTCTCTCCCTGTCTCTCTCTCTCTCTCTCTCTCTCAAAGAAGCCTAGCATATCTATCCCTCTTTCTCTCTCTAAGGAGCCTAGCATATCTCTCCCTCCCTCTCTCTCAAAGTAGCCTAGCATATCTCTATCTCTCCCTCTCTCTTTGTCTCGAAGCAGCTTAGCATTTCTCTCCCTCTCTCTCTCTCGCTCTCAACAGTGTCAACCATCTCACTCTCTCTCTCTCCAAGGAGCAAATCGTCTCTCCCTCTCACTCATTCCCCCACAAAGTGTACTAGCATGCCTTTCTCTCTCTCTCTAAAGGGATTATAGGATCTCTATCTTTCTCCCTCTCGCTAAGAAACCTATCATCACACTCGCTCTCTTTCAAAGGAGACTAGCATCTCTGTCTATCTCTCAAAGGATTCTAGCATCTCTCTCTTTCTCACTCTCACTAAGAAGACTAGCATCACACTCTCTCTCTTTCAAAAGAGCTTACCATCTCTCTGTCTAACTATCTCTCTTTTTCTCAAAGGAGACTAGAATCTCCGTCTTTTTTCTCTCTTTCTCTCAAAGGAGCCTAGCATCCCTCACTCTCTCTCTGTGTCTCTCAACGGAGCCTTGCATGTATCCCTTTATCTCTCTCATTCAAAGGAGCCGAGCATGTCTCTCTCACTCGAAGGAGCCTAGCATATCTCTGTTACTGTATATCTCTCTTTCTCTCAAAGTAGCCTAGAATATCTCTCCCTCTCTCTCTCAAAGAAGCCAAGCATCTCTCTCTCTGTCTCTCCCAAAGGAGCCTAGCAACTCCCTGTCTTTCTCTCTCGCCTTCTCACAAGGGGCCTATCATCTCTCAGTCTCTGTCTGTCTATCTCTCTCTAAGGAGTCTAGCAAGTATCTCCCTCTCTCTCTCTCTCAAATGAGTCTAGTATCTCTCTCTCTTTCTCAAATGATCCTAGCATCTATCTCTTTCTCTCAAAGGTGTCTACCATCTCTCTCTCTATCTCACAGTAGTCTAGAATCTCTCTCTAAGAGTTGCGTAGCATCTCTGTCTATCTCTCTCACTCTAATTAGCCTAGCATCTCTCTCTCTCTCTCTCAAATTAGTCTAGATACTCTGTCTTCACTGTCCCTCTGTCTCTCTCTGTAATGATCCTAGCATCACACTCAAAGGAGCCTAGCATCTCTCTGTCTCTGTATATCTCTCTTTCTCTCTAAGGAGCCTAGAATCTCTCAACCCCCCCTCTCTCTCTCAGAGTGGCCTATTATCCCTCTCACTCTCTCTCACAAAAGAGCCTGTCATCTCTCTCTCTGTCCATCTCTCTCTGTTTCTCTCTCTGTGAAAGGAGACTAGCATGTAACTCTCTCTCTTTCAAAAGAGACTAGCATCCCTCTCTCTCTCGAAGCATATCATCTCTCTGTCTCTGTATATCTCTCTTTCTCTTAAAGGAGCCTAGAATCTTTCTCCTTCTCTCTCTCTCTCTCAAAGGAGCCTAGCATCTCTCTGTCTCTGTATATCTCTCTTTCTCTCAAAGGAGCCTAGAATCTCTCTCTCTCTCTCACTCTCTCTCTCTAAGGAGCCTACCATCACCCCCCTCTCTCTCTCAAAGTAGACTAGCATCTCTCTCTCCCCTCTCTCTCTCAAGGAAGCCTAGTATATCTCTCTCTCTCTCTCCAAGGATTCTAGCATCTCACCCTTTCTCTCTCTCCCTAAGAAGCCTAGCATCACACTCTCCCTCTTTCAAAGGAGCCTAACATCTCTCTCTCTCTCTCTCTTTCTCTCAAAGGGGACTATAATCTCCCTGTCTTTCTATCTCTCTCACTTTACCTATTACTCCCGGGTCCTGGGAATTTGTCCCCATGGGACCATCTATGGGATGTCCAGATAGAAGGAATAATGGAAAAGCTTCCCACATACACCCAGAGAAATCTACCACTTCTCCCCCAGAGTGGAGCTAATGCCCCTGTGAGGAAGGAGCTATGGGGGAACACAAGGAGAGTAAAAATATCCACACTTTGGTTGGACGCCCAGGTTCTAAGTCTGTTCAAACTCACATTCGAATGTGGGGCTTGGTGTCATCCTTGATAACATAGCTGCCAGAAGTGTCATCCAGTTGATCTAGAAAACGCACAACAGAAAGCATCAAGAACACTGACTGGAAGTGATGCAGGAACCCCTTTTACCTGCTTTTGTAGAGCAGCTGAAAGCAGGGTTTCCAAGCTTGCAAGGACGGGAGCTCCCTCAGAACACTAACAGCAGAACTACCATATGATCCAGCAACCACACTTGTGGGTATTGACCCAAAAGGACTAAAATCGGGCTCTCAACGAGACACCTGCACTCCATTGTTCACTGCAACGTGATTCTGAAGAGCTAAGAGGTGGTAACAACCAAGATGCCCATCGACATATGAATGGGGAAAGAATATGTGGTTTATACATACAATGGAATCCAATTTAGCCTTGAAAAAAGGAAATTTTGCAATATGCAACAACATGGATGAACCCCTTGAGAACATTAAATGAAACAAGCCAGTCACAGAAAGAGAAATACTGCATGAATACACTTAACATGTAGTATCTAAAGTAGTCAAATCCATATAACCAAATGGTGGAATGGTGTTGGCCAGGGTTAGGGTCATGGGAAATGGGGAGTTACTAAACAAGGAGTGTAAAGTCTCAGTTAAGGAAGATGAATAAACTCTGGAGATCTGCTGTACGGCACTGCCAACAATACTACATTAAACACTTAAAACATCTGTTAGACGGTAGGTCTTACGTTAACTCTTCTAGCCACAACAAATATTGTTAAAAAATCATGTGGAAGAGGACTGGGACTTCTAGAAAGACAAATTGTAAATCAACAAAGTAACAGGTAAAAATTATTTTTAAAGCAGTTAAAGTCTCTAGAAATTATCCTAAAGGTATACAGCATTTTAAGAAATATTCATTCAGGACAACTGAGTATTTGTCGGTAAGAATAGTGAGTTTGTGGCATCTGAGGCATGACTTGCTCCCTTACCTACCAAACCCATGCACTGTGTATCAGAAGCTCTACTTGGAGTGCTCTACTCCTGGGAGGTGCAGGCAGGGACAAAGTGGGTACCTTTCCTCACAGCTCTCATACGTAAAGAGCTAAAGGAAGGTACAGTGAAAAAAGTTCATCAAAGAGAGAATACTATTGAGAGGTAGAAATTGTAATTTTTTAGAACCAAATGGAAATCTTGGAGTTAAGAACCATAACCAAAATGTAGATTTGAGCTGGCAGAAGTAACCAGCAGCCAACTTAAAGCGAGATCCATGGAGATTATGGATTTTGCAGAACAGAGAGAAAAATTAATGAATGAAGGAAAACGAAGAGCCACAGAGAAATGTGGGGCATCAATAAGTGCAGCCACACGTGCAATGCGAATACAAGCAGGATTGGAGAAAGGAACAGAAAAATATTTAAAGTATTTAATGGCAGAAAATTCCCAAAATGTGACCAAAAAACAATACATACATCCAAGAAACTCTACAAATTCCAAGGAGCATAAACACAAAGAGCTCTCCATCTGGGCACATCATAGGCAAAATACCGAAAGCCAAAGATAAAGATCTTGAAGGCAAAAAGAGAAAAATAACGTGATATACATGTACACTCCAGTAAGATTAACAGCTGACTTCTCATCAGACATGAAAGCAGTTGGAAGGCAGTGGGGACAACATGTTCTCATTGCTGAAAGTAAAAACTCAAACAAGAATCCTATATCCAGCAAATTACCTTTCACAGATGAAGGTGAAAAAAGACATCCTTAGGTAAATAAAAACTGAGGAAACTTGTTGCTAGCTGACATGTCTTACAAGGAACATTAAAGGGAGAGAATTATTCAGCCATGAGAAATATGAAGTCCTGATACACACAACATGGGTGAAACCCTAAGTTTTCATGCTAACTGGAGGAAAACACAAAGAATCACACATTGTATGATCCTCACTTATAGGAAATGTCCAGAAGAGCAGAGCCTACAGGACAGAAAGTAGATTCGTGATTACCTACGGCTAGGGACAGTTCTCCCTTGTGTCATAATGAAAATATCTGAAAATTGATGGTAGCAATGGTGGTACAGCTCTGTGAATATACCAGCCACCACTCTATTGTGTATTTTAAGGGGATGAATTGTATGACATGTGAATTACACCTACACAATGAAAATAAATTCTACAGGAATTTCTTCAGACTGAAAAATTAAATTAAATGAGACAGCTATCTGAATCCAAACAAACAGAAAACACTGGTAAATGTACTTCTATAGGTAATTATAAAAGTCAGTATAATTGCATACTTTTTCTCTTTACTTAATTCTCTCAAAGAATCCTAGCATCTCTCTCTCAAAGGAGACTATATCCTCTCTGTCTCTCTCTGTTTATCTCTCTCTCAAAGAGCCAGCGTGTATTGCTCTCTCTCTATCAAAGGAACACAGAACCTCTATCTCTCTGTCTCACTCTGTCTCTCTCTCAGAGAAGCCTAGCATCTCTCTCTCTCTCTAAGGATTCTAGCATCTCTCAAATTCTCTCTCTCCCTAAGAAGCCTAGCACCACACTCTCCCTCTTTCAAAGGAGCCTAACATCTCTCTATCTCTCCCTCTTTCTCTCAAATAGACTAGAATCTCCGTCTTTCTATCTCTCTCTCTATCTCTCAAAGGAGCCTAGCATCCCTCAACCTGTCTCTCTCTCAAAGGAGCCTATCTTCTCTCTCTCTCTGTCTCTCTGTTTATCTCTCTCTCAAGGAGCCAGCGTGTATTGCTCTCACTCTCTCAAAGGAAACTAGAATCTCTATCTCTCTGTCTCACTATGACTCTCTCTCTCTCAAAGAAGCCTAGCATCTCTCTCTCTCTCAGGATTCTAGCATCTCTCAAATTCTCTCTCTCCCTAAGAAGCCTAGCATCACACTCTCAGTCTTTCATAGGAGCCTAACATCTCTCTATCTCTACCTCTTTCTCTCAAATAGACTAGAATCTCCGTCTTTCTATCTCTCTCTCTTTCTCTAGAAGGAGCCTAGCATCCCTCAACCTGTCTCTCTCTCAAAGGAGCCTATCTTCTCTCTCTCTCTCTCTCTCTCTCTCTCTGTTTATCTCTCTCTCAAGGAGCCAGCGTGTATTGCTCTCACTCCCTCAAAGGAACCTAGAATCTCTATCTCTCTGTCTCTCTCTGACTCTCTCTCTCTCAAAGAAGCCTAGCATCTCTCTCTCTCTCTCAAAGGATTCTAGCATCGCTCTCTTTCTCTCTCTCCCTAAGAAGCCTAGCATCACACTGTCTGTCTTTCAAAGGAGCGTAATATCTAACCGTCTACATCTCTCTCTTCCTCCCAAAGCAGACTAGACACTCTCTCTCTTACACTCTCTCTCAAAGAAGCCTACCATCTCTCTCTATCTCTCTCTTAAAGTAGAATAGCATCTCTTTCCCTCTCTCTCTTTCTCTCTCAAAGAAGTATAGTATATATACATATATATACATTTATATATATCAAAGGATATTAGCATCTCACTTTCTCTGTCTCCGTAAGAGACCTTGCATCACACTCTTTCTCTTTCAAATCTGCCTAGCATCTCTCTTTCTACCTCTCTCTCTCTTTCTCTCAAAGGAGACTAGAATCACTCTCCCTCACTCTGCCTCTCTCAAAGAATCCTTGCATATATAACTCTCTCTCTCTGAAAGGAGTCTAGCATCCCTATGTCTCTCACTCTCAAAGTAGAGTAGCATCTCTCTCTCTGTCTCTCAAAGGAGCTTAGCATCTCTCTCTCTCAATGGAGCCAAGCATCTCTCTCTCTCCCTCTCTCTCAAGACGCTTTGCATCTCTCTCTCTCTCTCTCAAAGGAGCCTACAATCTCCCTGTCTTTCTATCTCCCTCTTTCTCTCAAAAGAGCCGAGCATCCCTCACTCTCTCTCCCTCTCTCTAACGAGTTTTTCATCTCTCTCTGTCTGTCTGTCTCTCTCCCAACGGAACCTAGCATGTATCTCTGTCTCTCATTCAAAGGAGTCTAGCTTCACTCTCTCTATCAAAGAAGCCTGGAGTCTCTCTGTCTCTGTATATCTTTCTTTCTCTAAAAGGAGCCTAGCATCACTCTCTCTGTCTCTCCCTGTCTCTCTCTCTCTCTCTCTCTCTCAAAGAAGCCTAGCATATCTATCCCTCTTTCTCTCTCTAAGGAGCCTAGCATATCTCTCCCTCCCTCTCTCTCAAAGTAGCCTAGCATATCTCTATCTCTCCCTCTCTCTTTGTCTCGAAGCAGCTTAGCATTTCTCTCCCTCTCTCTCTCTCGCTCTCAACAGTGTCAACCATCTCACTCTCTCTCTCTCCAAGGAGCAAATCGTCTCTCCCTCTCACTCATTCCCCCACAAAGTGTACTAGCATGCCTTTCTCTCTCTCTCTAAAGGGATTATAGGATCTCTATCTTTCTCCCTCTCGCTAAGAAACCTATCATCACACTCGCTCTCTTTCAAAGGAGACTAGCATCTCTGTCTATCTCTCAAAGGATTCTAGCATCTCTCTCTTTCTCACTCTCACTAAGAAGACTAGCATCACACTCTCTCTCTTTCAAAAGAGCTTACCATCTCTCTGTCTAACTATCTCTCTTTTTCTCAAAGGAGACTAGAATCTCCGTCTTTTTTCTCTCTTTCTCTCAAAGGAGCCTAGCATCCCTCACTCTCTCTCTGTGTCTCTCAACGGAGCCTTGCATGTATCCCTTTATCTCTCTCATTCAAAGGAGCCGAGCATGTCTCTCTCACTCGAAGGAGCCTAGCATATCACTGTTACTGTATATCTCTCTTTCTCTCAAAGTAGCCTAGAATATCTCTCCCTCTCTCTCTCAAAGAAGCCAAGCATCTCTCTCTCTGTCTCTCCCAAAGGAGCCTAGCAACTCCCTGTCTTTCTCTCTCGCCTTCTCACAAGGGGCCTATCATCTCTCAGTCTCTGTCTGTCTATCTCTCTCTAAGGAGTCTAGCAAGTATCTCCCTCTCTCTCTCTCTCAAATGAGTCTAGTATCTCTCTCTCTTTCTCAAATGATCCTAGCATCTATCTCTTTCTCTCAAAGGTGTCTACCATCTCTCTCTCTATCTCACAGTAGTCTAGAATCTCTCTCTAAGAGTTGCGTAGCATCTCTGTCTATCTCTCTCACTCTAATTAGCCTAGCATCTCTCTCTCTCTCTCTCAAATTAGTCTAGATACTCTGTCTTCACTGTCCCTCTGTCTCTCTCTGTAATGATCCTAGCATCACACTCAAAGGAGCCTAGCATCTCTCTGTCTCTGTATATCTCTCTTTCTCTCTAAGGAGCCTAGAATCTCTCAACCCCCCCCCTCTCTCTCAGAGTGGCCTATTATCCCTCTCACTCTCTCTCACAAAAGAGCCTGTCATCTCTCTCTCTGTCCATCTCTCTCTGTTTCTCTCTCTGTGAAAGGAGACTAGCATGTAACTCTCTCTCTTTCAAAAGAGACTAGCATCCCTCTCTCTCTCGAAGCATATCATCTCTCTGTCTCTGTATATCTCTCTTTCTCTTAAAGGAGCCTAGAATCTTTCTCCTTCTCTCTCTCTCTCTCAAAGGAGCCTAGCATCTCTCTGTCTCTGTATATCTCTCTTTCTCTCAAAGGAGCCTAGAATCTCTCTCTCTCTCTCACTCTCTCTCTCTAAGGAGCCTACCATCACCCCCCTCTCTCTCTCAAAGTAGACTAGCATCTCTCTCTCCCCTCTCTCTCTCAAGGAAGCCTAGTATATCTCTCTCTCTCTCTCCAAGGATTCTAGCATCTCACCCTTTCTCTCTCTCCCTAAGAAGCCTAGCATCACACTCTCCCTCTTTCAAAGGAGCCTAACATCTCTCTCTCTCTCTCTCTTTCTCTCAAAGGGGACTATAATCTCCCTGTCTTTCTATCTCTCTCACTTTACCTATTACTCCCGGGTCCTGGGAATTTGTCCCCATGGGACCATCTATGGGATGTCCAGATAGAAGGAATAATGGAAAAGCTTCCCACATACACCCAGAGAAATCTACCACTTCTCCCCCAGAGTGGAGCTAATGCCCCTGTGAGGAAGGAGCTATGGGGGAACACAAGGAGAGTAAAAATATCCACACTTTGGTTGGACGCCCAGGTTCTAAGTCTGTTCAAACTCACATTCGAATGTGGGGCTTGGTGTCATCCTTGATAACATAGCTGCCAGAAGTGTCATCCAGTTGATCTAGAAAACGCACAACAGAAAGCATCAAGAACACTGACTGGAAGTGATGCAGGAACCCCTTTTACCTGCTTTTGTAGAGCAGCTGAAAGCAGGGTTTCCAAGCTTGCAAGGACGGGAGCTCCCTCAGAACACTAACAGCAGAACTACCATATGATCCAGCAACCACACTTGTGGGTATTGACCCAAAAGGACTAAAATCGGGCTCTCAACGAGACACCTGCACTCCATTGTTCACTGCAACGTGATTCTGAAGAGCTAAGAGGTGGTAACAACCAAGATGCCCATCGACATATGAATGGGGAAAGAATATGTGGTTTATACATACAATGGAATCCAATTTAGCCTTGAAAAAAGGAAATTTTGCAATATGCAACAACATGGATGAACCCCTTGAGAACATTAAATGAAACAAGCCAGTCACAGAAAGAGAAATACTGCATGAATACACTTAACATGTAGTATCTAAAGTAGTCAAATCCATATAACCAAATGGTGGAATGGTGTTGGCCAGGGTTAGGGTCATGGGAAATGGGGAGTTACTAAACAAGGAGTGTAAAGTCTCAGTTAAGGAAGATGAATAAACTCTGGAGATCTGCTGTACGGCACTGCCAACAATACTACATTAAACACTTAAAACATCTGTTAGACGGTAGGTCTTACGTTAACTCTTCTAGCCACAACAAATATTGTTAAAAAATCATGTGGAAGAGGACTGGGACTTCTAGAAAGACAAATTGTAAATCAACAAAGTAACAGGTAAAAATTATTTTTAAAGCAGTTAAAGTCTCTAGAAGTTATCCTAAAGGTATACAGCATTTTAAGAAATATTCATTCAGGACAACTGAGTATTTGTCTGTAAGAATAGTGAGTTTGTGGCATCTGAGGCATGACTTGCTCCCTTACCTACCAAACCCATGCACTGTGTATCAGAAGCTCTACTTGGAGTGCTCTACTCCTGGGAGGTGCAGGCAGGGACAAAGTGGGTACCTTTCCTCACAGCTCTCATACGTAAAGAGCTAAAGGAAGGTACAGTGAAAAAAGTTCATCAAAGAGAGAATACTATTGAGAGGTAGAAATTGTAATTTTTTAGAACCAAATGGAAATCTTGGAGTTAAGAACCATAACCAAAATGTAGATTTGAGCTGGCAGAAGTAACCAGCAGCCAACTTAAAGCGAGATCCATGGAGATTATGGATTTTGCAGAACAGAGAGAAAAATTAATGAATGAAGGAAAACGAAGAGCCACAGAGAAATGTGGGGCATCAATAAGTGCAGCCACACGTGCAATGCGAATACAAGCAGGATTGGAGAAAGGAACAGAAAAATATTTAAAGTATTTAATGGCAGAAAATTCCCAAAATGTGACCAAAAAACAATACATACATCCAAGAAACTCTACAAATTCCAAGGAGCATAAACACAAAGAGCTCTCCATCTGGGCACATCATAGGCAAAATACCGAAAGCCAAAGATAAAGATCTTGAAGGCAAAAAGAGAAAAATAACGTGATATACATGTACACTCCAGTAAGATTAACAGCTGACTTCTCATCAGACATGAAAGCAGTTGGAAGGCAGTGGGGACAACATGTTCTCATTGCTGAAAGTAAAAACTCAAACAAGAATCCTATATCCAGCAAATTACCTTTCACAGATGAAGGTGAAAAAAGACATCCTTAGGTAAATAAAAACTGAGGAAACTTGTTGCTAGCTGACATGTCTTACAAGGAACATTAAAGGGAGAGAATTATTCAGCCATGAGAAATATGAAGTCCTGATACACACAACATGGGTGAAACCCTAAGTTTTCATGCTAACTGGAGGAAAACACAAAGAATCACACATTGTATGATCCTCACTTATAGGAAATGTCCAGAAGAGCAGAGCCTACAGGACAGAAAGTAGATTCGTGATTACCTACGGCTAGGGACAGTTCTCCCTTGTGTCATAATGAAAATATCTGAAAATTGATGGTAGCAATGGTGGCACAGCTCTGTGAATATACCAGCCACCACTCTATTGTGTATTTTAAGGGGATGAATTGTATGACATGTGAATTACACCTACACAATGAAAATAAATTCTACAGGAATTTCTTCAGACTGAAAAATTAAATTAAATGAGACAGCTATCTGAATCCAAACAAACAGAAAACACTGGTAAATGTACTTCTATAGGTAATTATAAAAGTCAGTATAATTGCATACTTTTTCTCTTTACTTAATTCTCTCAAAGAATCCTAGCATCTCTCTCTCAAAGGAGACTATATCCTCTCTGTCTCTCTCTGTTTATCTCTCTCTCAAAGAGCCAGCGTGTATTGCTCTCTCTCTATCAAAGGAACACAGAACCTCTATCTCTCTGTCTCACTCTGTCTCTCTCTCAGAGAAGCCTAGCATCTCTCTCTCTCTCTAAGGATTCTAGCATCTCTCAAATTCTCTCTCTCCCTAAGAAGCCTAGCACCACACTCTCCCTCTTTCAAAGGAGCCTAACATCTCTCTATCTCTCCCTCTTTCTCTCAAATAGACTAGAATCTCCGTCTTTCTATCTCTCTCTCTATCTCTCAAAGGAGCCTAGCATCCCTCAACCTGTCTCTCTCTCAAAGGAGCCTATCTTCTCTCTCTCTCTGTCTCTCTGTTTATCTCTCTCTCAAGGAGCCAGCGTGTATTGCTCTCACTCTCTCAAAGGAAACTAGAATCTCTATCTCTCTGTCTCACTATGACTCTCTCTCTCTCAAAGAAGCCTAGCATCTCTCTCTCTCTCAGGATTCTAGCATCTCTCAAATTCTCTCTCTCCCTAAGAAGCCTAGCATCACACTCTCAGTCTTTCATAGGAGCCTAACATCTCTCTATCTCTACCTCTTTCTCTCAAATAGACTAGAATCTCCGTCTTTCTATCTCTCTCTCTTTCTCTAGAAGGAGCCTAGCATCCCTCAACCTGTCTCTCTCTCAAAGGAGCCTATCTTCTCTCTCTCTCTCTCTCTCTCTCTCTCTGTTTATCTCTCTCTCAAGGAGCCAGCGTGTATTGCTCTCACTCCCTCAAAGGAACCTAGAATCTCTATCTCTCTGTCTCTCTCTGACTCTCTCTCTCTCAAAGAAGCCTAGCATCTCTCTCTCTCTCTCAAAGGATTCTAGCATCGCTCTCTTTCTCTCTCTCCCTAAGAAGCCTAGCATCACACTGTCTGTCTTTCAAAGGAGCGTAATATCTAACCGTCTACATCTCTCTCTTCCTCCCAAAGCAGACTAGACACTCTCTCTCTCACACTCTCTCTCAAAGAAGCCTACCATCTCTCTCTATCTCTCTCTTAAAGTAGAATAGCATCTCTTTCCCTCTCTCTCTTTCTCTCTCAAAGAAGTATAGTATATATACATATATATACATTTATATATATCAAAGGATATTAGCATCTCACTTTCTCTGTCTCCGTAAGAGACCTTGCATCACACTCTTTCTCTTTCAAATCTGCCTAGCATCTCTCTTTCTACCTCTCTCTCTCTTTCTCTCAAAGGAGACTAGAATCACTCTCCCTCACTCTGCCTCTCTCAAAGAATCCTTGCATATATAACTCTCTCTCTCTGAAAGGAGTCTAGCATCCCTATGTCTCTCACTCTCAAAGTAGAGTAGCATCTCTCTCTCTCTGTCTCTCAAAGGAGCTTAGCATCTCTCTCTCTCAATGGAGCCAAGCATCTCTCTCTCTCCCTCTCTCTCAAGACGCTTTGCATCTCTCTCTCTCTCTCTCAAAGGAGCCTACAATCTCCCTGTCTTTCTATCTCCCTCTTTCTCTCAAAAGAGCCGAGCATCCCTCACTCTCTCTCCCTCTCTCTAACGAGTTTTTCATCTCTCTCTGTCTGTCTCTCTCTCTCCCAACGGAACCTAGCATGTATCTCTCTCTGTCTCTCATTCAAAGGAGTCTAGCATCACTCTCTCTATCAAAGTAGCCTGGAGTCTCTCTGTCTCTGTATATCTTTCTTTCTCTAAAAGGAGCCTAGCATCTCTCTCTCTGTCTCTCCCGGTCTCTCTCTCTCTCTCTCAAAGAAGCCTAGCATATCTATCCCTCTTTCTCTCTCTAAGGAGCCTAGCATATCTCTCCCTCCCTCTCTCTCAAAGTAGCCTAGCATATCTCTATCTCTCCCTCTCTCTTTGTCTCGAAGCAGCTTAGCATTTCTCTCCCTCTCTCTCTCTCGCTCTCAACAGTGTCAACCATCTCACTCTCTCTCTCTCCAAGGAGCAAATCGTCTCTCCCTCTCACTCATTCCCCCACAAAGTGTACTAGCATGCCTTTCTCTCCCTCTCTAAAGGGATTATAGGATCTCTATCTTTCTCCCTCTCGCTAAGAAACCTACCATCACACTCGCTCTCTTTCAAAGGAGACTAGCATCTCTGTCTATCTCTCAAAGGATTCTAGCATCTCTCTCTTTCTCACTCTCACTAAGAAGACTAGCATCACACTCTCTCTCTTTCAAAAGAGCTTACCATCTCTCTGTCTAACTATCTCTCTTTTTCTCAAAGGAGACTAGAATCTCCGTCTTTTTTCTCTCTTTCTCTCAAAGGAGCCTAGCATCCCTCACTCTCTCTCTGTGTCTCTCAACGGAGCCTTGCATGTATCCCTTTATCTCTCTCATTCAAAGGAGCCGAGCATGTCTCTCTCACTCGAAGGAGCCTAGCATATCTCTGTTACTGTATATCTCTCTTTCTCTCAAAGTAGCCTAGAATATCTCTCCCTCTCTCTCTCAAAGAAGCCAAGCATCTCTCTCTGTCTCTCCCAAAGGAGCCTAGCAACTCCCTGTCTTTCTCTCTCGCCTTCTCACAAGGGGCCTATCATCTCTCAGTCTCTGTCTGTCTATCTCTCTCTAAGGAGTCTAGCAAGTATCTCCCTCTCTCTCTCTCTCAAAGGAGTCTAGTATCTCTCTCTCTTTCTCAAATGATCCTAGCATCTATCTCTTTCTCTCAAAGGTGTCTAGCATCTCTCTCTCTATCTCACAGTAGTCTAGAATCTCTCTCTAAGAGTTGCATAGCATCTCTGTCTATCTCTCTCCCTCTAATTAGCCTAGCATCTCTCTCTCTCTCTCTCAAATTAGTCTAGATACTCTCTCTTCACTGTCCCTCTGTCTCTCTCTGTAATGATCCTAGCATCACACTCAAAGGAGCCTAGCATCTCTCTGTCTCTGTATATCTCTCTTTCTCTCTAAGGAGCCTAGAATCTCTCAACCCCCCCTCTCTCTCTCAGAGTGGCCTATTATCCCTCTCACTCTCTCTCACAAAAGAGCCTGTCATCTCTCTCTCTGTCCATCTCTCTCTGTTTCTCTCTCTGTGAAAGGAGACTAGCATGTAACTCTCTCTCTTTCAAAAGAGACTAGCATCCCTCTCTCTCTCGAAGCATATCATCTCTCTGTCTCTGTATATCTCTCTTTCTCTTAAAGGAGCCTAGAATATTTCTCCTTCTCTCTCTCTCTCTCAAAGGAGCCTAGCATCTCTCTGTCTCTGTATATCTCTCTTTCTCTCAAAGGAGCCTAGAATCTCTCTCTCTCTCTCACTCTCTCTCTCAAAGGAGCCTACCATCACCCCCCTCTCTCTCTCAAAGTAGACTAGCATCTCTCTCTCCCCTCTCTCTCTCAAGGAAGCCTAGTATATATCTCTCTCTCTCTCCAAGGATTCTAGCATCTCACCCTTTCTCTCTCTCCCTAAGAAGCCTAGCATCACACTCTCCCTCTTTCAAAGGAGCCTAACATCTCTCTCTCTCTCTCTCTTTCTCTCAAAGGGGACTATAATCTCCCTGTCTTTCTATCTCTCTCACTTTACCTATTACTCCCGGGTCCTGGGAATTTGTCCCCATGGGACCATCTATGGGATGTCCAGATAGAAGGAATAATGGAAAAGCTTCCCACATACACCCAGAGAAATCTACCACTTCTCCCCCAGAGTGGAGCTAATGCCCCTGTGAGGAAGGAGCTATGGGGGAACACAAGGAGAGTAAAAATATCCACACTTTGGTTGGACGCCCAGGTTCTAAGTCTGTTCAAACTCACATTCGAATGTGGGGCTTGGTGTCATCCTTGATACCATAGCTGCCAGAAGTGTCATCCAGTTGATCTAGAAAACGCACAACAGAAAGCATCAAGAACACTGACTGGAAGTGATGCAGGAACCCCTTTTACCTGCTTTTGTAGAGCAGCTGAAAGCAGGGTTTCCAAGCTTGCAAGGACGGGAGCTCCCTCAGAACACTAACAGCAGAACTACCGTATGATCCAGCAACCACACTTGTGGGTATTGACCCAAAAGGACTAAAATCGGGCTCTCAACGAGACACCTGCACTCCATTGTTCACTGCAACGTGATTCTGAAGAGCTAAGAGGTGGTAACAACCAAGATGCCCATCGACATATGAATGGGGAAAGAATATGTGGTTTATACATACAATGGAATCCAACTTAGCCTTGAAAAAAGGAAATTTTGCAATATGCAACAACATGGATGAACCCCTTGAGAACATTAAATGAAACAAGCCAGTCACAGAAAGAGAAATACTGCATGAATACACTTAACATGTAGTATCTAAAGTAGTCAAATCCATATAACCAAATGGTGGAATGGTGTTGGCCAGGGTTAGGGTCATGGGAAATGGGGAGTTACTAAACAAGGAGTGTAAAGTCTCAGTTAAGGAAGATGAATAAACTCTGGAGATCTGCTGTACGGCACTGCCAACAATACTACATTAAACACTTAAAACATCTGTTAGACGGTAGGTCTTACGTTAACTCTTCTAGCCACAACAAATATTGTTAAAAAATCATGTGGAAGAGGACTGGGACTTCTAGAAAGACAAATTGTAAATCAACAAAGTAACAGGTAAAAATTATTTTTAAAGCAGTTAAAGTCTCTAGAAGTTATCCTAAAGGTATACAGCATTTTAAGAAATATTCATTCAGGACAACTGAGTATTTGTCGGTAAGAATAGTGAGTTTGTGGCATCTGAGGCATGACTTGCTCCCTTACCTACCAAACCCATGCACTGTGTATCAGAAGCTCTACTTGGAGTGCTCTACTCCTGGGAGGTGCAGGCAGGGACAAAGTGGGTACCTTTCCTCACAGCTCTCATACGTAAAGAGCTAAAGGAAGGTACAGTGAAAAAAGTTCATCAAAGAGAGAATACTATTGAGAGGTAGAAATTGTAATTTTTTAGAACCAAATGGAAATCTTGGAGTTAAGAACCATAACCAAAATGTAGATTTGAGCTGGCAGAAGTAACCAGCAGCCAACTTAAAGCGAGATCCATGGAGATTATGGATTTTGCAGAACAGAGAGAAAAATTAATGAATGAAGGAAAACGAAGAGCCACAGAGAAATGTGGGGCATCAATAAGTGCAGCCACACGTGCAATGCGAATACAAGCAGGATTGGAGAAAGGAACAGAAAAATATTTAAAGTATTTAATGGCAGAAAATTCCCAAAATGTGACCAAAAAACAATACATACATCCAAGAAACTCTACAAATTCCAAGGAGCATAAACACAAAGAGCTCTCCATCTGGGCACATCATAGGCAAAATACCGAAAGCCAAAGATAAAGATCTTGAAGGCAAAAAGAGAAAAATAACGTGATATACATGTACACTCCAGTAAGATTAACAGCTGACTTCTCATCAGACATGAAAGCAGTTGGAAGGCAGTGGGGACAACATGTTCTCATTGCTGAAAGTAAAAACTCAAACAAGAATCCTATATCCAGCAAATTACCTTTCACAGATGAAGGTGAAAAAAGACATCCTTAGGTAAATAAAAACTGAGGAAACTTGTTGCTAGCTGACATGTCTTACAAGGAACATTAAAGGGAGAGAATTATTCAGCCATGAGAAATATGAAGTCCTGATACACACAACATGGGTGAAACCCTAAGTTTTCATGCTAACTGGAGGAAAACACAAAGAATCACACATTGTATGATCCTCACTTATAGGAAATGTCCAGAAGAGCAGAGCCTACAGGACAGAAAGTAGATTCGTGATTACCTACGGCTAGGGACAGTTCTCCCTTGTGTCATAATGAAAATATCTGAAAATTGATGGTAGCAATGGTGGCACAGCTCTGTGAATATACCAGCCACCACTCTATTGTGTATTTTAAGGGGATGAATTGTATGACATGTGAATTACACCTACACAATGAAAATAAATTCTACAGGAATTTCTTCAGACTGAAAAATTAAATTAAATGAGACAGCTATCTGAATCCAAACAAACAGAAAACACTGGTAAATGTACTTCTATAGGTAATTATAAAAGTCAGTATAATTGCATACTTTTTCTCTTTACTTAATTCTCTCAAAGAATCCTAGCATCTCTCTCTCAAAGGAGACTATATCCTCTCTGTCTCTCTCTGTTTATCTCTCTCTCAAAGAGCCAGCGTGTATTGCTCTCTCTCTATCAAAGGAACACAGAACCTCTATCTCTCTGTCTCACTCTGTCTCTCTCTCAGAGAAGCCTAGCATCTCTCTCTCTCTCTAAGGATTCTAGCATCTCTCAAATTCTCTCTCTCCCTAAGAAGCCTAGCACCACACTCTCCCTCTTTCAAAGGAGCCTAACATCTCTCTATCTCTCCCTCTTTCTCTCAAATAGACTAGAATCTCCGTCTTTCTATCTCTCTCTCTATCTCTCAAAGGAGCCTAGCATCCCTCAACCTGTCTCTCTCTCAAAGGAGCCTATCTTCTCTCTCTCTCTGTCTCTCTGTTTATCTCTCTCTCAAGGAGCCAGCGTGTATTGCTCTCACTCTCTCAAAGGAAACTAGAATCTCTATCTCTCTGTCTCACTATGACTCTCTCTCTCTCAAAGAAGCCTAGCATCTCTCTCTCTCTCAGGATTCTAGCATCTCTCAAATTCTCTCTCTCCCTAAGAAGCCTAGCATCACACTCTCAGTCTTTCATAGGAGCCTAACATCTCTCTATCTCTACCTCTTTCTCTCAAATAGACTAGAATCTCCGTCTTTCTATCTCTCTCTCTTTCTCTAGAAGGAGCCTAGCATCCCTCAACCTGTCTCTCTCTCAAAGGAGCCTATCTTCTCTCTCTCTCTCTCTCTCTCTCTCTCTGTTTATCTCTCTCTCAAGGAGCCAGCGTGTATTGCTCTCACTCCCTCAAAGGAACCTAGAATCTCTATCTCTCTGTCTCTCTCTGACTCTCTCTCTCTCAAAGAAGCCTAGCATCTCTCTCTCTCTCTCAAAGGATTCTAGCATCGCTCTCTTTCTCTCTCTCCCTAAGAAGCCTAGCATCACACTGTCTGTCTTTCAAAGGAGCGTAATATCTAACCGTCTACATCTCTCTCTTCCTCCCAAAGCAGACTAGACACTCTCTCTCTCACACTCTCTCTCAAAGAAGCCTACCATCTCTCTCTATCTCTCTCTTAAAGTAGAATAGCATCTCTTTCCCTCTCTCTCTTTCTCTCTCAAAGAAGTATAGTATATATACATATATATACATTTATATATATCAAAGGATATTAGCATCTCACTTTCTCTGTCTCCGTAAGAGACCTTGCATCACACTCTTTCTCTTTCAAATCTGCCTAGCATCTCTCTTTCTACCTCTCTCTCTCTTTCTCTCAAAGGAGACTAGAATCACTCTCCCTCACTCTGCCTCTCTCAAAGAATCCTTGCATATATAACTCTCTCTCTCTGAAAGGAGTCTAGCATCCCTATGTCTCTCACTCTCAAAGTAGAGTAGCATCTCTCTCTCTGTCTCTCAAAGGAGCTTAGCATCTCTCTCTCTCAATGGAGCCAAGCATCTCTCTCTCTCCCTCTCTCTCAAGACGCTTTGCATCTCTCTCTCTCTCTCTCAAAGGAGCCTACAATCTCCCTGTCTTTCTATCTCCCTCTTTCTCTCAAAAGAGCCGAGCATCCCTCACTCTCTCTCCCTCTCTCTAACGAGTTTTTCATCTCTCTCTGTCTGTCTGTCTCTCTCCCAACGGAACCTAGCATGTATCTCTGTCTCTCATTCAAAGGAGTCTAGCTTCACTCTCTCTATCAAAGAAGCCTGGAGTCTCTCTGTCTCTGTATATCTTTCTTTCTCTAAAAGGAGCCTAGCATCACTCTCTCTGTCTCTCCCTGTCTCTCTCTCTCTCTCTCTCTCTCAAAGAAGCCTAGCATATCTATCCCTCTTTCTCTCTCTAAGGAGCCTAGCATATCTCTCCCTCCCTCTCTCTCAAAGTAGCCTAGCATATCTCTATCTCTCCCTCTCTCTTTGTCTCGAAGCAGCTTAGCATTTCTCTCCCTCTCTCTCTCTCGCTCTCAACAGTGTCAACCATCTCACTCTCTCTCTCTCCAAGGAGCAAATCGTCTCTCCCTCTCACTCATTCCCCCACAAAGTGTACTAGCGTGCCTTTCTCTCTCTCTCTAAAGGGATTATAGGATCTCTATCTTTCTCCCTCTCGCTAAGAAACCTATCATCACACTCGCTCTCTTTCAAAGGAGACTAGCATCTCTGTCTATCTCTCAAAGGATTCTAGCATCTCTCTCTTTCTCACTCTCACTAAGAAGACTAGCATCACACTCTCTCTCTTTCAAAAGAGCTTACCATCTCTCTGTCTAACTATCTCTCTTTTTCTCAAAGGTGACTAGAATCTCCGTCTTTTTTCTCTCTTTCTCTCAAAGGAGCCTAGCATCCCTCACTCTCTCTCTGTGTCTCTCAACGGAGCCTTGCATGTATCCCTTTATCTCTCTCATTCAAAGGAGCCGAGCATGTCTCTCTCACTCGAAGGAGCCTAGCATATCTCTGTTACTGTATATCTCTCTTTCTCTCAAAGTAGCCTAGAATATCTCTCCCTCTCTCTCTCAAAGAAGCCAAGCATCTCTCTCTCTGTCTCTCCCAAAGGAGCCTAGCAACTCCCTGTCTTTCTCTCTCGCCTTCTCACAAGGGGCCTATCATCTCTCAGTCTCTGTCTGTCTATCTCTCTCTAAGGAGTCTAGCAAGTATCTCCCTCTCTCTCTCTCTCAAATGAGTCTAGTATCTCTCTCTCTTTCTCAAATGATCCTAGCATCTATCTCTTTCTCTCAAAGGTGTCTACCATCTCTCTCTCTATCTCACAGTAGTCTAGAATCTCTCTCTAAGAGTTGCGTAGCATCTCTGTCTATCTCTCTCACTCTAATTAGCCTAGCATCTCTCTCTCTCTCTCAAATTAGTCTAGATACTCTCTCTTCACTGTCCCTCTGTCTCTCTCTGTAATGATCCTAGCATCACACTCAAAGGAGCCTAGCATCTCTCTGTCTCTGTATATCTCTCTTTCTCTCTAAGGAGCCTAGAATCTCTCAACCCCCCCTCTCTCTCTCAGAGTGGCCTATTATCCCTCTCACTCTCTCTCACAAAAGAGCCTGTCATCTCTCTCTCTGTCCATCTCTCTCTGTTTCTCTCTCTGTGAAAGGAGACTAGCATGTAACTCTCTCTCTTTCAAAAGAGACTAGCATCCCTCTCTCTCTCGAAGCATATCATCTCTCTGTCTCTGTATATCTCTCTTTCTCTTAAAGGAGCCTAGAATCTTTCTCCTTCTCTCTCTCTCTCTCAAAGGAGCCTAGCATCTCTCTGTCTCTGTATATCTCTCTTTCTCTCAAAGGAGCCTAGAATCTCTCTCTCTCTCTCACTCTCTCTCTCTAAGGAGCCTACCATCACCCCCCTCTCTCTCTCAAAGTAGACTAGCATCTCTCTCTCCCCTCTCTCTCTCAAGGAAGCCTAGTATATCTCTCTCTCTCTCTCCAAGGATTCTAGCATCTCACCCTTTCTCTCTCTCCCTAAGAAGCCTAGCATCACACTCTCCCTCTTTCAAAGGAGCCTAACATCTCTCTCTCTCTCTCTCTTTCTCTCAAAGGGGACTATAATCTCCCTGTCTTTCTATCTCTCTCACTTTACCTATTACTCCCGGGTCCTGGGAATTTGTCCCCATGGGACCATCTATGGGATGTCCAGATAGAAGGAATAATGGAAAAGCTTCCCACATACACCCAGAGAAATCTACCACTTCTCCCCCAGAGTGGAGCTAATGCCCCTGTGAGGAAGGAGCTATGGGGGAACACAAGGAGAGTAAAAATATCCACACTTTGGTTGGACGCCCAGGTTCTAAGTCTGTTCAAACTCACATTCGAATGTGGGGCTTGGTGTCATCCTTGATAACATAGCTGCCAGAAGTGTCATCCAGTTGATCTAGAAAACGCACAACAGAAAGCATCAAGAACACTGACTGGAAGTGATGCAGGAACCCCTTTTACCTGCTTTTGTAGAGCAGCTGAAAGCAGGGTTTCCAAGCTTGCAAGGACGGGAGCTCCCTCAGAACACTAACAGCAGAACTACCATATGATCCAGCAACCACACTTGTGGGTATTGACCCAAAAGGACTAAAATCGGGCTCTCAACGAGACACCTGCACTCCATTGTTCACTGCAACGTGATTCTGAAGAGCTAAGAGGTGGTAACAACCAAGATGCCCATCGACATATGAATGGGGAAAGAATATGTGGTTTATACATACAATGGAATCCAATTTAGCCTTGAAAAAAGGAAATTTTGCAATATGCAACAACATGGATGAACCCCTTGAGAACATTAAATGAAACAAGCCAGTCACAGAAAGAGAAATACTGCATGAATACACTTAACATGTAGTATCTAAAGTAGTCAAATCCATATAACCAAATGGTGGAATGGTGTTGGCCAGGGTTAGGGTCATGGGAAATGGGGAGTTACTAAACAAGGAGTGTAAAGTCTCAGTTAAGGAAGATGAATAAACTCTGGAGATCTGCTGTACGGCACTGCCAACAATACTACATTAAACACTTAAAACATCTGTTAGACGGTAGGTCTTACGTTAACTCTTCTAGCCACAACAAATATTGTTAAAAAATCATGTGGAAGAGGACTGGGACTTCTAGAAAGACAAATTGTAAATCAACAAAGTAACAGGTAAAAATTATTTTTAAAGCAGTTAAAGTCTCTAGAAGTTATCCTAAAGGTATACAGCATTTTAAGAAATATTCATTCAGGACAACTGAGTATTTGTCGGTAAGAATAGTGAGTTTGTGGCATCTGAGGCATGACTTGCTCCCTTACCTACCAAACCCATGCACTGTGTATCAGAAGCTCTACTTGGAGTGCTCTACTGATGGGAGGTGCAGGCAGGGACAAAGTGGGTACCTTTCCTCACAGCTCTCATACGTAAACAGCTAAAGGAAGGTACAGTGAAAAAAGTTCATCAAAGAGAGAATACTATTGAGAGGTAGAAATTGTAATTTTTTAGAACCAAATGGAAATCTTGGAGTTAAGAACCATAACCAAAATGTAGATTTGAGCTGGCAGAAGTAACCAGCAGCCAACTTAAAGCGAGATCCATGGAGATTATGGATTTTGCAGAACAGAGAGAAAAATTAATGAATGAAGGAAAACGAAGAGCCACAGAGAAATGTGGGGCATCAATAAGTGCAGCCACACGTGCAATGCGAATACAAGCAGGATTGGAGAAAGGAAAAGAAAAATATTTAAAGTATTTAATGGCAGAAAATTCCCAAAATGTGACCAAAAAACAATACATACATCCACGAAACTCTACAAATTCCAAGGAGCATAAACACAAAGAGCTCTCCATCTGGGCACATCATAGGCAAAATACCGAAAGCCAAAGATAAAGATCTTGAAGGCAAAAAGAGAAAAATAACGTGATATACATGTACACTCCAGTAAGATTAACAGCTGACTTCTCATCAGACATGATAGCAGTTGGAAGGCAGTGGGGACAACATGTTCTCATTGCTGAAAGTAAAAACTCAAACAAGAATCCTATATCCAGCAAATTACCTTTCACAGATGAAGGTGAAAAAAGTCATCCTTAGGTAAATAAAAACTGAGGAAACTTGTTGCTAGCTGACATGTCTTACAAGGAACATTAAAGGGAGAGAATTATTCAGCCATGAGAAATATGAAGTCCTGATACACACAACATGGGTGAAACCCTAAGTTTTCATGCTAACTGGAGGAAAACACAAAGAATCACACATTGTATGATCCTCACTTATAGGAAATGTCCAGAAGAGCAGAGCCTACAGGACAGAAAGTAGATTCGTGATTACCTACGGCTAGGGACAGTTCTTCCTTGTGTCATAATGAAAATATCTGAAAATTGATGGTAGCAATGGTGGCACAGCTCTGTGAATATACCAGCCACCACTCTATTGTGTATTTTAAGGGGATGAATTGTATGACATGTGAATTACACCTACACAATGAAAATAAATTCTACAGGAATTTCTTCAGACTGAAAAATTAAATTAAATGAGACAGCTATCTGAATCCAAACAAACAGAAAACACTGGTAAATGTACTTCTATAGGTAATTATAAAAGTCAGTATAATTGCATACTTTTTCTCTTTACTTAATTCTCTCAAAGAATCCTAGCATCTCTCTCTCAAAGGAGACTATATCCTCTCTGTCTCTCTCTGTTTATCTCTCTCTCAAAGAGCCAGCGTGTATTGCTCTCTCTCTATCAAAGGAACACAGAACCTCTATCTCTCTGTCTCACTCTGTCTCTCTCTCAGAGAAGCCTAGCATCTCTCTCTCTCTCTAAGGATTCTAGCATCTCTCAAATTCTCTCTCTCCCTAAGAAGCCTAGCACCACACTCTCCCTCTTTCAAAGGAGCCTAACATCTCTCTATCTCTCCCTCTTTCTCTCAAATAGACTAGAATCTCCGTCTTTCTATCTCTCTCTCTATCTCTCAAAGGAGCCTAGCATCCCTCAACCTGTCTCTCTCTCAAAGGAGCCTATCCTCTCTCTCTCTCTGTCTCTCTGTTTATCTCTCTCTCAAGGAGCCAGCGTGTATTGCTCTCACTCTCTCAAAGGAAACTAGAAACTCTATCTCTCTGTCTCACTATGACTCTCTCTCTCTCAAAGAAGCCTAGCATCTCTCTCTCTCTCTCTCTCAGGATTCTAGCATCTCTCAAATTCTCTCTCTCCCTAAGAAGCCTAGCATCACACTCTATCTCTTTCATAGGAGCCTAACATCTCTCTATCTCTACCTCTTTCTCTCAAATAGACTAGAATCTCCGTCTTTCTATCTCTCTCTCTTTCTCTAGAAGGAGCCTAGCATCCCTCAACCTCTCTCTCTCTCAAAGGAGCCTATCTTCTCTCTCTCTCTCTCTCTCTGTTTATCTCTCTCTCAAGGAGCCAGCGTGTATTGCTCTCACTCCCTCAAAGGAACCTAGAATCTCTATCTCTCTGTCTCTCTCTGACTCTCTCTCTCTCAAAGAAGCCTAGCATCTCTCTCTCTCTCTCAAAGGATTCTAGCATCGCTCTCTTTCTCTCTCTCCCTAAGAAGCCTAGCATCACACTGTCTGTCTTTCAAAGGAGCGTAATATCTAACCGTCTACATCTCTCTCTTCCTCCCAAAGCAGACTAGACACTCTCTCTCTCACACTCTCTCTCAAAGAAGCCTACCATCTCTCTCTATCTCTCTCTTAAAGTAGAATAGCATCTCTTTCCCTCTCTCTCTTTCTCTCTCAAAGAAGTATAGTATATATACATATATATACATTTATATATATCAAAGGATATTAGCATCTCACTTTCTCTGTCTCCGTAAGAGACCTTGCATCACACTCTTTCTCTTTCAAATCTGCCTAGCATCTCTCTTTCTACCTCTCTCTCTCTTTCTCTCAAAGGAGACTAGAATCACTCTCCCTCACTCTGCCTCTCTCAAAGAATCCTTGCATATATAACTCTCTCTCTCTGAAAGGAGTCTAGCATCCCTATGTCTCTCACTCTCAAAGTAGAGTAGCATCTCTCTCTCTCTGTCTCTCAAAGGAGCTTAGCATCTCTCTCTCTCAATGGAGCCAAGCATCTCTCTCTCTCCCTCTCTCTCAAGACGCTTTGCATCTCTCTCTCTCTCTCTCAAAGGAGCCTACAATCTCCCTGTCTTTCTATCTCCCTCTTTCTCTCAAAAGAGCCGAGCATCCCTCACTCTCTCTCCCTCTCTCTAACGAGTTTTTCATCTCTCTCTGTCTGTCTGTCTCTCTCCCAACGGAACCTAGCATGTATCTCTGTCTCTCATTCAAAGGAGTCTAGCATCACTCTCTATATCAACGAAGCCTGGAGTCTCTCTGTCTCTGTATATCTTTCTTTCTCTAAAAGGAGCCTAGCATCTCTCTCTCTGTCTCTCCCGGTCTCTCTCTCTCTCTCTCAAAGAAGCCTAGCATATCTATCCCTCTTTCTCTCTCTAAGGAGCCTAGCATATCTCTCCCACCCTCTCTCTCAAAGTAGCCTAGCATATCTCTATCTCTCCCTCTCTCTTTGTCTCGAAGCAGCTTAGCACTTCTCTCCCTCTCTCTCTCTCGCTCTCAACAGTGTCAACCATCTCACTCTCTCTCTCTCCAAGGAGCAAATCGTCTCTCCCTCTCACTCATTCCCCCACAAAGTGTACTAGCATGCCTTTCTCTCTCTCTCTAAAGGGATTATAGGATCTCTATCTTTCTCCCTCTCGCTAAGAAACCTATCATCACACTCGCTCTCTTTCAAAGGAGACTAGCATCTCTGTCTATCTCTCAAAGGATTCTAGCATCTCTCTCTTTCTCACTCTCACTAAAAAGACTAGCATCACACTCTCTCTCTTTCAAAAGAGCTTACCATCTCTCTGTCTAACTATCTCTCTTTCTCTCAAAGGAGCCTAGCATCCCTCACTCTCTCTCTGTGTCTCTCAACGGAGCCTTGCATGTATCCCTTTATCTCTCTCATTCAAAGGAGCCGAGCATGTCTCTCTCACTCGAAGGAGCCTAGCATATCTCTGTTACTGTATATCTCTCTTTCTCTCAAAGTAGCCTAGAATATCTCTCCCTCTCTCTCTCAAAGAAGCCAAGCATCTCTCTCTCTGTCTCTCCCAAAGGAGCCTAGCAACTCCCTGTTTTTCTCTCTCGCCTTCTCACAAGGGGCCTATCATCTCTCAGTCTCTGTCTGTCTATCTCTCTCTAAGGAGTCTAGCAAGTATCTCCCTCTCTCTCTCTCTCAAATGAGTCTAGTATCTCTCTCTCTTTCTCAAATGATCCTAGCATCTATCTCTTTCTCTCAAAGGTGTCTAGCATCTCTCTATCTCACAGTAGTCTAGAATCTCTCTCTAAGAGTTGCATAGCATCTCTGTCTATCTCTCTCCCTCTAATTAGCCTAGCATCTCTCTCTCTCTCAAATTAGTCTAGATACTCTCTCTTCACTGTCCCTCTGTCTCTCTCTGTAATGATCCTAGCATCACACTCAAAGGAGCCTAGCATCTCTCTGTCTCTGTATATCTCTCTTTCTCTCTAAGGAGTCTAGAATCTCTCAACCCCCCCTCTCTCTCTCAGAGTGGCCTATTATCCCTCTCACTCTCTCTCACAAAAGAGCCTGTCATCTCTCTCTCTGTCCATCTCTCTCTGTTTCTCTCTCTGTGAAAGGAGACTAGCATGTAACTCTCTCTCTTTCAAAAGAGACTAGCATCCCTCTCTCTCTCGAAGCATATCATCTCTCTGTCTCTGTATATCTCTCTTTCTCTTAAAGGAGCCTAGAATCTTTCTCCTTCTCTCTCTCTCTCTCAAAGGAGCCTAGCATCTCTCTGTCTCTGTATATCCCTCTTTCTCTCAAAGGAGCCTAGAATCTCTCTCTCTCTCTCACTCTCTCTCTCTAAGGAGCCTACCATCACCCCCCTCTCTCTCTCAAAGTAGACCAGCATCTCTCTCTCCCCTCTCTCTCTCAAGGAAGCCTAGTATATCTCTCTCTCTCTCTCCAAGGATTCTAGCATCTCACCCTTTCTCTCTCTCCCTAAGAAGCCTAGCATCACACTCTCCCTCTTTCAAAGGAGCCTAACATCTCTCTCTCTCTCTCTCTTTCTCTCAAAGGGGACTATAATCTCCCTGTCTTTCTATCTCTCTCACTTTACCTATTACTCCCGGGTCCTGGGAATTTGTCCCCATGGGACCATCTATGGGATGTCCAGATAGAAGGAATAATGGAAAAGCTTCCCACATACACCCAGAGAAATCTACCACTTCTCCCCCAGAGTGGAGCTAATGCCCCTGTGAGGAAGGAGCTATGGGGGAACACAAGGAGAGTAAAAATATCCACACTTTGGTTGGACGCCCAGGTTCTAAGTCTGTTCAAACTCACATTCGAATGTGGGGCTTGGTGTCATCCTTGATAACATAGCTGCCAGAAGTGTCATCCAGTTGATCTAGAAAATGCACAACAGAAAGCATCAAGAACACTGACTGGAAGTGATGCAGGATCCCCTTTTACCTGCTTTTGTAGAGCAGCTGAAAGCAGGGTTTCCAAGCTTGCAAGGACGGGAGCTCCCTCAGAACACTAACAGCAGAACTACCGTATGATCCAGCAACCACACTTGTGGGTATTGACCCAAAAGGACTAAAATCGGGCTCTCAACGAGACACCTGCACTCCATTGTTCACTGCAACGTGATTCTGAAGAGCTAAGAGGTGGTAACAACCAAGATGCCCATCGACATATGAATGGGGAAAGAATATGTGGTTTATACATACAATGGAATCCAATTTAGCCTTGAAAAAAGGAAATTTTGCAATATGCAACAACATGGATGAACCCCTTGAGAACATTAAATGAAACAAGCCAGTCACAGAAAGAGAAATACTGCATGAATACACTTAACATGTAGTATCTAAAGTAGTCAAATCCATATAACCAAATGGTGGAATGGTGTTGGCCAGGGTTAGGGTCATGGGAAATGGGGAGTTACTAAACAAGGAGTGTAAAGTCTCAGTTAAGGAAGATGAATAAACTCTGGAGATCTGCTGTACGGCACTGCCAACAATACTACATTAAACACTTAAAACATCTGTTAGACGGTAGGTCTTACGTTAACTCTTCTAGCCACAACAAATATTGTTAAAAAATCATGTGGAAGAGGACTGGGACTTCTAGAAAGACAAATTGTAAATCAACAAAGTAACAGGTAAAAATTATTTTTAAAGCAGTTAAAGTCTCTAGAAGTTATCCTAAAGGTATACAGCATTTTAAGAAATATTCATTCAGGACAACTGAGTATTTGTCGGTAAGAATAGTGAGTTTGTGGCATCTGAGGCATGACTTGCTCCCTTACCTACCAAACCCATGCACTGTGTATCAGAAGCTCTACTTGGAGTGCTCTACTCCTGGGAGGTGCAGGCAGGGACAAAGTGGGTACCTTTCCTCACAGCTCTCATACGTAAAGAGCTAAAGGAAGGTACAGTGAAAAAAGTTCATCAAAGAGAGAATACTATTGAGAGGTAGAAATTGTAATTTTTTAGAACCAAATGGAAATCTTGGAGTTAAGAACCATAACCAAAATGTAGATTTGAGCTGGCAGAAGTAACCAGCAGCCAACTTAAAGCGAGATCCATGGAGATTATGGATTTTGCAGAACAGAGAGAAAAATTAATGAATGAAGGAAAACGAAGAGCCACAGAGAAATGTGGGGCATCAATAAGTGCAGCCACACGTGCAATGCGAATACAAGCAGGATTGGAGAAAGGAACAGAAAAATATTTAAAGTATTTAATGGCAGAAAATTCCCAAAATGTGACCAAAAAACAATACATACATCCAAGAAACTCTACAAATTCCAAGGAGCATAAACACAAAGAGCTCTCCATCTGGGCACATCATAGGCAAAATACCGAAAGCCAAAGATAAAGATCTTGAAGGCAAAAAGAGAAAAATAACGTGATATACATGTACACTCCAGTAAGATTAACAGCTGACTTCTCAACAGACATGAAAGCAGTTGGAAGGCAGTGGGGACAACATGTTCTCATTGCTGAAAGTAAAAACTCAAACAAGAATCCTATATCCAGCAAATTACCTTTCACAGATGAAGGTGAAAAAAGACATCCTTAGGTAAATAAAAACTGAGGAAACTTGTTGCTAGCTGACATGTCTTACAAGGAACATTAAAGGGAGAGAATTATTCAGCCATGAGAAATATGAAGTCCTGATACACACAACATGGGTGAAACCCTAAGTTTTCATGCTAACTGGAGGAAAACACAAAGAATCACACATTGTATGATCCTCACTTATAGGAAATGTCCAGAAGAGCAGAGCCTACAGGACAGAAAGTAGATTCGTGATTACCTACGGCTAGGGACAGTTCTCCCTTGTGTCATAATGAAAATATCTGAAAATTGATGGTAGCAATGGTGGCACAGCTCTGTGAATATACCAGCCACCACTCTATTGTGTATTTTAAGGGGATGAATTGTATGACATGTGAATTACACCTACACAATGAAAATAAATTCTACAGGAATTTCTTCAGACTGAAAAATTAAATTAAATGAGACAGCTATCTGAATCCAAACAAACAGAAAACACTGGTAAATGTACTTCTATAGGTAATTATAAAAGTCAGTATAATTGCATACTTTTTCTCTTTACTTAATTCTCTCAAAGAATCCTAGCATCTCTCTCTCAAAGGAGACTATATCCTCTCTGTCTCTCTCTGTTTATCTCTCTCTCAAAGAGCCAGCGTGTATTGCTCTCTCTCTATCAAAGGAACACAGAACCTCTATCTCTCTGTCTCACTCTGTCTCTCTCTCAGAGAAGCCTAGCATCTCTCTCTCTCTCTAAGGATTCTAGCATCTCTCAAATTCTCTCTCTCCCTAAGAAGCCTAGCACCACACTCTCCCTCTTTCAAAGGAGCCTAACATCTCTCTATCTCTCCCTCTTTCTCTCAAATAGACTAGAATCTCCGTCTTTCTATCTCTCTCTCTATCTCTCAAAGGAGCCTAGCATCCCTCAACCTGTCTCTCTCTCAAAGGAGCCTATCTTCTCTCTCTCTCTGTCTCTCTGTTTATCTCTCTCTCAAGGAGCCAGCGTGTATTGCTCTCACTCTCTCAAAGGAAACTAGAATCTCTATCTCTCTGTCTCACTATGACTCTCTCTCTCTCAAAGAAGCCTAGCATCTCTCTCTCTCTCTCTCTCAGGATTCTAGCATCTCTCAAATTCTCTCTCTCCCTAAGAAGCCTAGCATCACACTCTCAGTCTTTCATAGGAGCCTAACATCTCTCTATCTCTACCTCTTTCTCTCAAATAGACTAGAATCTCCGTCTTTCTATCTCTCTCTCTTTCTCTAGAAGGAGCCTAGCATCCCTCAACCTGTCTCTCTCTCAAAGGAGCCTATCTTCTCTCTCTCTCTCTCTCTCTCTCTCTCTGTTTATCTCTCTCTCAAGGAGCCAGCGTGTATTGCTCTCACTCCCTCAAAGGAACCTAGAATCTCTATCTCTCTGTCTCTCTCTGACTCTCTCTCTCTCAAAGAAGCCTAGCATCTCTCTCTCTCTCTCAAAGGATTCTAGCATCGCTCTCTTTCTCTCTCTCCCTAAGAAGCCTAGCATCACACTGTCTGTCTTTCAAAGGAGCGTAATATCTAACCGTCTACATCTCTCTCTTCCTCCCAAAGCAGACTAGACACTCTCTCTCTCACACTCTCTCTCAAAGAAGCCTACCATCTCTCTCTATCTCTCTCTTAAAGTAGAATAGCATCTCTTTCCCTCTCTCTCTTTCTCTCTCAAAGAAGTATAGTATATATACATATATATACATTTATATATATCAAAGGATATTAGCATCTCACTTTCTCTGTCTCCGTAAGAGACCTTGCATCACACTCTTTCTCTTTCAAATCTGCCTAGCATCTCTCTTTCTACCTCTCTCTCTCTTTCTCTCAAAGGAGACTAGAATCACTCTCCCTCACTCTGCCTCTCTCAAAGAATCCTTGCATATATAACTCTCTCTCTCTGAAAGGAGTCTAGCATCCCTATGTCTCTCACTCTCAAAGTAGAGTAGCATCTCTCTCTCTGTCTCTCAAAGGAGCTTAGCATCTCTCTCTCTCAATGGAGCCAAGCATCTCTCTCTCTCCCTCTCTCTCAAGACGCTTTGCATCTCTCTCTCTCTCTCTCAAAGGAGCCTACAATCTCTCTGTCTTTCTATCTCCCTCTTTCTCTCAAAAGAGCCGAGCATCCCTCACTCTCTCTCCCTCTCTCTAACGAGTTTTTCATCTCTCTCTGTCTGTCTGTCTCTCTCCCAACGGAACCTAGCATGTATCTCTGTCTCTCATTCAAAGGAGTCTAGCTTCACTCTCTCTATCAAAGAAGCCTGGAGTCTCTCTGTCTCTGTATATCTTTCTTTCTCTAAAAGGAGCCTAGCATCACTCTCTCTGTCTCTCCCTGTCTCTCTCTCTCTCTCTCTCTCAAAGAAGCCTAGCATATCTATCCCTCTTTCTCTCTCTAAGGAGCCTAGCATATCTCTCCCTCCCTCTCTCTCAAAGTAGCCTAGCATATCTCTATCTCTCCCTCTCTCTTTGTCTCGAAGCAGCTTAGCATTTCTCTCCCTCTCTCTCTCTCGCTCTCAACAGTGTCAACCATCTCACTCTCTCTCTCTCCAAGGAGCAAATCGTCTCTCCCTCTCACTCATTCCCCCACAAAGTGTACTAGCATGCCTTTCTCTCTCTCTCTAAAGGGATTATAGGATCTCTATCTTTCTCCCTCTCGCTAAGAAACCTATCATCACACTCGCTCTCTTTCAAAGGAGACTAGCATCTCTGTCTATCTCTCAAAGGATTCTAGCATCTCTCTCTTTCTCACTCTCACTAAGAAGACTAGCATCACACTCTCTCTCTTTCAAAAGAGCTTACCATCTCTCTGTCTAACTATCTCTCTTTTTCTCAAAGGAGACTAGAATCTCCGTCTTTTTTCTCTCTTTCTCTCAAAGGAGCCTAGCATCCCTCACTCTCTCTCTGTGTCTCTCAACGGAGCCTTGCATGTATCCCTTTATCTCTCTCATTCAAAGGAGCCGAGCATGTCTCTCTCACTCGAAGGAGCCTAGCATATCTCTGTTACTGTATATCTCTCTTTCTCTCAAAGTAGCCTAGAATATCTCTCCCTCTCTCTCTCAAAGAAGCCAAGCATCTCTCTCTCTGTCTCTCCCAAAGGAGCCTAGCAACTCCCTGTCTTTCTCTCTCGCCTTCTCACAAGGGGCCTATCATCTCTCAGTCTCTGTCTGTCTATCTCTCTCTAAGGAGTCTAGCAAGTATCTCCCTCTCTCTCTCTCTCAAATGAGTCTAGTATCTCTCTCTCTTTCTCAAATGATCCTAGCATCTATCTCTTTCTCTCAAAGGTGTCTACCATCTCTCTCTCTATCTCACAGTAGTCTAGAATCTCTCTCTAAGAGTTGCGTAGCATCTCTGTCTATCTCTCTCACTCTAATTAGCCTAGCATCTCTCTCTCTCTCTCTCAAATTAGTCTAGATACTCTGTCTTCACTGTCCCTCTGTCTCTCTCTGTAATGATCCTAGCATCACACTCAAAGGAGCCTAGCATCTCTCTGTCTCTGTATATCTCTCTTTCTCTCTAAGGAGCCTAGAATCTCTCAACCCCCCCTCTCTCTCTCAGAGTGGCCTATTATCCCTCTCACTCTCTCTCACAAAAGAGCCTGTCATCTCTCTCTCTGTCCATCTCTCTCTGTTTCTCTCTCTGTGAAAGGAGACTAGCATGTAACTCTCTCTCTTTCAAAAGAGACTAGCATCCCTCTCTCTCTCGAAGCATATCATCTCTCTGTCTCTGTATATCTCTCTTTCTCTTAAAGGAGCCTAGAATCTTTCTCCTTCTCTCTCTCTCTCTCAAAGGAGCCTAGCATCTCTCTGTCTCTGTATATCTCTCTTTCTCTCAAAGGAGCCTAGAATCTCTCTCTCTCTCTCACTCTCTCTCTCTAAGGAGCCTACCATCACCCCCCTCTCTCTCTCAAAGTAGACTAGCATCTCTCTCTCCCCTCTCTCTCTCAAGGAAGCCTAGTATATCTCTCTCTCTCTCTCCAAGGATTCTAGCATCTCACCCTTTCTCTCTCTCCCTAAGAAGCCTAGCATCACACTCTCCCTCTTTCAAAGGAGCCTAACATCTCTCTCTCTCTCTCTCTTTCTCTCAAAGGGGACTATAATCTCCCTGTCTTTCTATCTCTCTCACTTTACCTATTACTCCCGGGTCCTGGGAATTTGTCCCCATGGGACCATCTATGGGATGTCCAGATAGAAGGAATAATGGAAAAGCTTCCCACATACACCCAGAGAAATCTACCACTTCTCCCCCAGAGTGGAGCTAATGCCCCTGTGAGGAAGGAGCTATGGGGGAACACAAGGAGAGTAAAAATATCCACACTTTGGTTGGACGCCCAGGTTCTAAGTCTGTTCAAACTCACATTCGAATGTGGGGCTTGGTGTCATCCTTGATAACATAGCTGCCAGAAGTGTCATCCAGTTGATCTAGAAAACGCACAACAGAAAGCATCAAGAACACTGACTGGAAGTGATGCAAGAACCCCTTTTACCTGCTTTTGTAGAGCAGCTGAAAGCAGGGTTTCCAAGCTTGCAAGGACGGGAGCTCCCTCAGAACACTAACAGCAGAACTACCGTATGATCCAGCAACCACACTTGTGGTTATTGACCCAAAAGGACTAAAATCGGGCTCTCAACGAGACACCTGCACTCCATTGTTCACTGCAACGTGATTCTGAAGAGCTAAGAGGTGGTAACAACCAAGATGCCCATCGACATATGAATGGGGAAAGAATATGTGGTTTATACATACAATGGAATCCAATTTAGCCTTGAAAAAAGGAAATTTTGCAATATGCAACAACATGGATGAACCCCTTGAGAACATTAAATGAAACAAGCCAGTCACAGAAAGAGAAATACTGCATGAATACACTTAACATGTAGTATCTAAAGTAGTCAAATCCATATAACCAAATGGTGGAATGGTGTTGGCCAGGGTTAGGGTCATGGGAAATGGGGAGTTACTAAACAAGGAGTGTAAAGTCTCAGTTAAGGAAGATGAATAAACTCTGGAGATCTGCTGTACGGCACTGCCAACAATACTACATTAAACACTTAAAACATCTGTTAGACGGTAGGTCTTACGTTAACTCTTCTAGCCACAACAAATATTGTTAAAAAATCATGTGGAAGAGGACTGGGACTTCTAGAAAGACAAATTGTAAATCAACAAAGTAACAGGTAAAAATTATTTTTAAAGCAGTTAAAGTCTCTAGAAGTTATCCTAAAGGTATACAGCATTTTAAGAAATATTCATTCAGGACAACTGAGTATTTGTCGGTAAGAATAGTGAGTTTGTGGCATCTGAGGCATGACTTGCTCCCTTACCTACCAAACCCATGCACTGTGTATCAGAAGCTCTACTTGGAGTGCTCTACTCCTGGGAGGTGCAGGCAGGGACAAAGTGGGTACCTTTCCTCACAGCTCTCATACGTAAAGAGCTAAAGGAAGGTACAGTGAAAAAAGTTCATCAAAGAGAGAATACTATTGAGAGGTAGAAATTGTAATTTTTTAGAACCAAATGGAAATCTTGGAGTTAAGAACCATAACCAAAATGTAGATTTGAGCTGGCAGAAGTAACCAGCAGCCAACTTAAAGCGAGATCCATGGAGATTATGGATTTTGCAGAACAGAGAGAAAAATTAATGAATGAAGGAAAACGAAGAGCCACAGAGAAATGTGGGGCATCAATAAGTGCAGCCACACGTGCAATGCGAATACAAGCAGGATTGGAGAAAGGAACAGAAAAATATTTAAAGTATTTAATGGCAGAAAATTCCCAAAATGTGACCAAAAAACAATACATACATCCAAGAAACTCTACAAATTCCAAGGAGCATAAACACAAAGAGCTCTCCATCTGGGCACATCATAGGCAAAATACCGAAAGCCAAAGATAAAGATCTTGAAGGCAAAAAGAGAAAAATAACGTGATATACATGTACACTCCAGTAAGATTAACAGCTGACTTCTCATCAGACATGAAAGCAGTTGGAAGGCAGTGGGGACAACATGTTCTCATTGCTGAAAGTAAAAACTCAAACAAGAATCCTATATCCAGCAAATTACCTTTCACAGATGAAGGTGAAAAAAGACATCCTTAGGTAAATAAAAACTGAGGAAACTTGTTGCTAGCTGACATGTCTTACAAGGAACATTAAAGGGAGAGAATTATTCAGCCATGAGAAATATGAAGTCCTGATACACACAACATGGGTGAAACCCTAAGTTTTCATGCTAACTGGAGGAAAACACAAAGAATCACACATTGTATGATCCTCACTTATAGGAAATGTCCAGAAGAGCAGAGCCTACAGGACAGAAAGTAGATTCGTGATTACCTACGGCTAGGGACAGTTCTCCCTTGTGTCATAATGAAAATATCTGAAAATTGATGGTAGCAATGGTGGCACAGCTCTGTGAATATACCAGCCACCACTCTATTGTGTATTTTAAGGGGATGAATTGTATGACATGTGAATTACACCTACACAATGAAAATAAATTCTACAGGAATTTCTTCAGACTGAAAAATTAAATTAAATGAGACAGCTATCTGAATCCAAACAAACAGAAAACACTGGTAAATGTACTTCTATAGGTAATTATAAAAGTCAGTATAATTGCATACTTTTTCTCTTTACTTAATTCTCTCAAAGAATCCTAGCATCTCTCTCTCAAAGGAGACTATATCCTCTCTGTCTCTCTCTGTTTATCTCTCTCTCAAAGAGCCAGCGTGTATTGCTCTCTCTCTATCAAAGGAACACAGAACCTCTATCTCTCTGTCTCACTCTGTCTCTCTCTCAGAGAAGCCTAGCATCTCTCTCTCTCTCTAAGGATTCTAGCATCTCTCAAATTCTCTCTCTCCCTAAGAAGCCTAGCACCACACTCTCCCTCTTTCAAAGGAGCCTAACATCTCTCTATCTCTCCCTCTTTCTCTCAAATAGACTAGAATCTCCGTCTTTCTATCTCTCTCTCTATCTCTCAAAGGAGCCTAGCATCCCTCAACCTGTCTCTCTCTCAAAGGAGCCTATCTTCTCTCTCTCTCTGTCTCTCTGTTTATCTCTCTCTCAAGGAGCCAGCGTGTATTGCTCTCACTCTCTCAAAGGAAACTAGAATCTCTATCTCTCTGTCTCACTATGACTCTCTCTCTCTCAAAGAAGCCTAGCATCTCTCTCTCTCTCTCTCTCAGGATTCTAGCATCTCTCAAATTCTCTCTCTCCCTAAGAAGCCTAGCATCACACTCTCAGTCTTTCATAGGAGCCTAACATCTCTCTATCTCTACCTCTTTCTCTCAAATAGACTAGAATCTCCGTCTTTCTATCTCTCTCTCTTTCTCTAGAAGGAGCCTAGCATCCCTCAACCTGTCTCTCTCTCAAAGGAGCCTATCTTCTCTCTCTCTCTCTCTCTCTCTCTCTCTCTCTCTCTGTTTATCTCTCTCTCAAGGAGCCAGCGTGTATTGCTCTCACTCCCTCAAAGGAACCTAGAATCTCTATCTCTCTGTCTCTCTCTGACTCTCTCTCTCTCTCTCAAAGAAGCCTAGCATCTCTCTCTCTCTCTCAAAGGATTCTAGCATCGCTCTCTTTCTCTCTCTCCCTAAGAAGCCTAGCATCACACTGTCTGTCTTTCAAAGGAGCGTAATATCTAACCGTCTACATCTCTCTCTTCCTCCCAAAGCAGACTAGACACTCTCTCTCTCACACTCTCTCTCAAAGAAGCCTACCATCTCTCTCTATCTCTCTCTTAAAGTAGAATAGCATCTCTTTCCCTCTCTCTCTTTCTCTCTCAAAGAAGTATAGTATATATACATATATATACATTTATATATATCAAAGGATATTAGCATCTCACTTTCTCTGTCTCCGTAAGAGACCTTGCATCACACTCTTTCTCTTTCAAATCTGCCTAGCATCTCTCTTTCTACCTCTCTCTCTCTTTCTCTCAAAGGAGACTAGAATCACTCTCCCTCACTCTGCCTCTCTCAAAGAATCCTTGCATATATAACTCTCTCTCTCTGAAAGGAGTCTAGCATCCCTATGTCTCTCACTCTCAAAGTAGAGTAGCATCTCTCTCTCTGTCTCTCAAAGGAGCTTAGCATCTCTCTCTCTCAATGGAGCCAAGCATCTCTCTCTCTCCCTCTCTCTCAAGACGCTTTGCATCTCTCTCTCTCTCTCTCAAAGGAGCCTACAATCTCCCTGTCTTTCTATCTCCCTCTTTCTCTCAAAAGAGCCGAGCATCCCTCACTCTCTCTCCCTCTCTCTAACGAGTTTTTCATCTCTCTCTGTCTGTCTGTCTCTCTCCCAACGGAACCTAGCATGTATCTCTGTCTCTCATTCAAAGGAGTCTAGCTTCACTCTCTCTATCAAAGAAGCCTGGAGTCTCTCTGTCTCTGTATATCTTTCTTTCTCTAAAAGGAGCCTAGCATCACTCTCTCTGTCTCTCCCTGTCTCTCTCTCTCTCTCTCTCTCTCAAAGAAGCCTAGCATATCTATCCCTCTTTCTCTCTCTAAGGAGCCTAGCATATCTCTCCCTCCCTCTCTCTCAAAGTAGCCTAGCATATCTCTATCTCTCCCTCTCTCTTTGTCTCGAAGCAGCTTAGCATTTCTCTCCCTCTCTCTCTCTCTCGCTCTCAACAGTGTCAACCATCTCACTCTCTCTCTCTCCAAGGAGCAAATCGTCTCTCCCTCTCACTCATTCCCCCACAAAGTGTACTAGCATGCCTTTCTCTCTCTCTCTAAAGGGATTATAGGATCTCTATCTTTCTCCCTCTCGCTAAGAAACCTATCATCACACTCGCTCTCTTTCAAAGGAGACTAGCATCTCTGTCTATCTCTCAAAGGATTCTAGCATCTCTCTCTTTCTCACTCTCACTAAGAAGACTAGCATCACACTCTCTCTCTTTCAAAAGAGCTTACCATCTCTCTGTCTAACTATCTCTCTTTTTCTCAAAGGAGACTAGAATCTCCGTCTTTTTTCTCTCTTTCTCTCAAAGGAGCCTAGCATCCCTCACTCTCTCTCTGTGTCTCTCAACGGAGCCTTGCATGTATCCCTTTATCTCTCTCATTCAAAGGAGCCGAGCATGTCTCTCTCACTCGAAGGAGCCTAGCATATCTCTGTTACTGTATATCTCTCTTTCTCTCAAAGTAGCCTAGAATATCTCTCCCTCTCTCTCTCAAAGAAGCCAAGCATCTCTCTCTCTGTCTCTCCCAAAGGAGCCTAGCAACTCCCTGTCTTTCTCTCTCGCCTTCTCACAAGGGGCCTATCATCTCTCAGTCTCTGTCTGTCTATCTCTCTCTAAGGAGTCTAGCAAGTATCTCCCTCTCTCTCTCTCTCAAATGAGTCTAGTATCTCTCTCTCTTTCTCAAATGATCCTAGCATCTATCTCTTTCTCTCAAAGGTGTCTACCATCTCTCTCTCTATCTCACAGTAGTCTAGAATCTCTCTCTAAGAGTTGCGTAGCATCTCTGTCTATCTCTCTCACTCTAATTAGCCTAGCATCTCTCTCTCTCTCTCTCAAATTAGTCTAGATACTCTGTCTTCACTGTCCCTCTGTCTCTCTCTGTAATGATCCTAGCATCACACTCAAAGGAGCCTAGCATCTCTCTGTCTCTGTATATCTCTCTTTCTCTCTAAGGAGCCTAGAATCTCTCAACCCCCCCTCTCTCTCTCAGAGTGGCCTATTATCCCTCTCACTCTCTCTCACAAAAGAGCCTGTCATCTCTCTCTCTGTCCATCTCTCTCTGTTTCTCTCTCTGTGAAAGGAGACTAGCATGTAACTCTCTCTCTTTCAAAAGAGACTAGCATCCCTCTCTCTCTCGAAGCATATCATCTCTCTGTCTCTGTATATCTCTCTTTCTCTTAAAGGAGCCTAGAATCTTTCTCCTTCTCTCTCTCTCTCTCAAAGGAGCCTAGCATCTCTCTGTCTCTGTATATCTCTCTTTCTCTCAAAGGAGCCTAGAATCTCTCTCTCTCTCTCACTCTCTCTCTCTAAGGAGCCTACCATCACCCCCCTCTCTCTCTCAAAGTAGACTAGCATCTCTCTCTCCCCTCTCTCTCTCAAGGAAGCCTAGTATATCTCTCTCTCTCTCTCCAAGGATTCTAGCATCTCACCCTTTCTCTCTCTCCCTAAGAAGCCTAGCATCACACTCTCCCTCTTTCAAAGGAGCCTAACATCTCTCTCTCTCTCTCTCTTTCTCTCAAAGGGGACTATAATCTCCCTGTCTTTCTATCTCTCTCACTTTACCTATTACTCCCGGGTCCTGGGAATTTGTCCCCATGGGACCATCTATGGGATGTCCAGATAGAAGGAATAATGGAAAAGCTTCCCACATACACCCAGAGAAATCTACCACTTCTCCCCCAGAGTGGAGCTAATGCCCCTGTGAGGAAGGAGCTATGGGGGAACACAAGGAGAGTAAAAATATCCACACTTTGGTTGGACGCCCAGGTTCTAAGTCTGTTCAAACTCACATTCGAATGTGGGGCTTGGTGTCATCCTTGATAACATAGCTGCCAGAAGTGTCATCCAGTTGATCTAGAAAACGCACAACAGAAAGCATCAAGAACACTGACTGGAAGTGATGCAAGAACCCCTTTTACCTGCTTTTGTAGAGCAGCTGAAAGCAGGGTTTCCAAGCTTGCAAGGACGGGAGCTCCCTCAGAACACTAACAGCAGAACTACCGTATGATCCAGCAACCACACTTGTGGGTATTGACCCAAAAGGACTAAAATCGGGCTCTCAACGAGACACCTGCACTCCATTGTTCACTGCAACGTGATTCTGAAGAGCTAAGAGGTGGTAACAACCAAGATGCCCATCGACATATGAATGGGGAAAGAATATGTGGTTTATACATACAATGGAATCCAATTTAGCCTTGAAAAAAGGAAATTTTGCAATATGCAACAACATGGATGAACCCCTTGAGAACATTAAATGAAACAAGCCAGTCACAGAAAGAGAAATACTGCATGAATACACTTAACATGTAGTATCTAAAGTAGTCAAATCCATATAACCAAATGGTGGAATGGTGTTGGCCAGGGTTAGGGTCATGGGAAATGGGGAGTTACTAAACAAGGAGTGTAAAGTCTCAGTTAAGGAAGATGAATAAACTCTGGAGATCTGCTGTACGGCACTGCCAACAATACTACATTAAACACTTAAAACATCTGTTAGACGGTAGGTCTTACGTTAACTCTTCTAGCCACAACAAATATTGTTAAAAAATCATGTGGAAGAGGACTGGGACTTCTAGAAAGACAAATTGTAAATCAACAAAGTAACAGGTAAAAATTATTTTTAAAGCAGTTAAAGTCTCTAGAAGTTATCCTAAAGGTATACAGCATTTTAAGAAATATTCATTCAGGACAACTGAGTATTTGTCGGTAAGAATAGTGAGTTTGTGGCATCTGAGGCATGACTTGCTCCCTTACCTACCAAACCCATGCACTGTGTATCAGAAGCTCTACTTGGAGTGCTCTACTCCTGGGAGGTGCAGGCAGGGACAAAGTGGGTACCTTTCCTCACAGCTCTCATACGTAAAGAGCTAAAGGAAGGTACAGTGAAAAAAGTTCATCAAAGAGAGAATACTATTGAGAGGTAGAAATTGTAATTTTTTAGAACCAAATGGAAATCTTGGAGTTAAGAACCATAACCAAAATGTAGATTTGAGCTGGCAGAAGTAACCAGCAGCCAACTTAAAGCGAGATCCATGGAGATTATGGATTTTGCAGAACAGAGAGAAAAATTAATGAATGAAGGAAAACGAAGAGCCACAGAGAAATGTGGGGCATCAATAAGTGCAGCCACACGTGCAATGCGAATACAAGCAGGATTGGAGAAAGGAACAGAAAAATATTTAAAGTATTTAATGGCAGAAAATTCCCAAAATGTGACCAAAAAACAATACATACATCCAAGAAACTCTACAAATTCCAAGGAGCATAAACACAAAGAGCTCTCCATCTGGGCACATCATAGGCAAAATACCGAAAGCCAAAGATAAAGATCTTGAAGGCAAAAAGAGAAAAATAACGTGATATACATGTACACTCCAGTAAGATTAACAGCTGACTTCTCATCAGACATGAAAGCAGTTGGAAGGCAGTGGGGACAACATGTTCTCATTGCTGAAAGTAAAAACTCAAACAAGAATCCTATATCCAGCAAATTACCTTTCACAGATGAAGGTGAAAAAAGACATCCTTAGGTAAATAAAAACTGAGGAAACTTGTTGCTAGCTGACATGTCTTACAAGGAACATTAAAGGGAGAGAATTATTCAGCCATGAGAAATATGAAGTCCTGATACACACAACATGGGTGAAACCCTAAGTTTTCATGCTAACTGGAGGAAAACACAAAGAATCACACATTGTATGATCCTCACTTATAGGAAATGTCCAGAAGAGCAGAGCCTACAGGACAGAAAGTAGATTCGTGATTACCTACGGCTAGGGACAGTTCTCCCTTGTGTCATAATGAAAATATCTGAAAATTGATGGTAGCAATGGTGGCACAGCTCTGTGAATATACCAGCCACCACTCTATTGTGTATTTTAAGGGGATGAATTGTATGACATGTGAATTACACCTACACAATGAAAATAAATTCTACAGGAATTTCTTCAGACTGAAAAATTAAATTAAATGAGACAGCTATCTGAATCCAAACAAACAGAAAACACTGGTAAATGTACTTCTATAGGTAATTATAAAAGTCAGTATAATTGCATACTTTTTCTCTTTACTTAATTCTCTCAAAGAATCCTAGCATCTCTCTCTCAAAGGAGACTATATCCTCTCTGTCTCTCTCTGTTTATCTCTCTCTCAAAGAGCCAGCGTGTATTGCTCTCTCTCTATCAAAGGAACACAGAACCTCTATCTCTCTGTCTCACTCTGTCTCTCTCTCAGAGAAGCCTAGCATCTCTCTCTCTCTCTAAGGATTCTAGCATCTCTCAAATTCTCTCTCTCCCTAAGAAGCCTAGCACCACACTCTCCCTCTTTCAAAGGAGCCTAACATCTCTCTATCTCTCCCTCTTTCTCTCAAATAGACTAGAATCTCCGTCTTTCTATCTCTCTCTCTATCTCTCAAAGGAGCCTAGCATCCCTCAACCTGTCTCTCTCTCAAAGGAGCCTATCTTCTCTCTCTCTGTCTCTCTGTTTATCTCTCTCTCAAGGAGCCAGCGTGTATTGCTCTCACTCTCTCAAAGGAAACTAGAATCTCTATCTCTCTGTCTCACTATGACTCTCTCTCTCTCAAAGAAGCCTAGCATCTCTCTCTCTCTCTCTCTCAGGATTCTAGCATCTCTCAAATTCTCTCTCTCCCTAAGAAGCCTAGCATCACACTCTCAGTCTTTCATAGGAGCCTAACATCTCTCTATCTCTACCTCTTTCTCTCAAATAGACTAGAATCTCCGTCTTTCTATCTCTCTCTCTTTCTCTAGAAGGAGCCTAGCATCCCTCAACCTGTCTCTCTCTCAAAGGAGCCTATCTTCTCTCTCTCTCTCTCTCTCTCTCTCTCTCTCTCTCTGTTTATCTCTCTCTCAAGGAGCCAGCGTGTATTGCTCTCACTCCCTCAAAGGAACCTAGAATCTCTATCTCTCTGTCTCTCTCTGACTCTCTCTCTCTCTCTCAAAGAAGCCTAGCATCTCTCTCTCTCTCTCAAAGGATTCTAGCATCGCTCTCTTTCTCTCTCTCCCTAAGAAGCCTAGCATCACACTGTCTGTCTTTCAAAGGAGCGTAATATCTAACCGTCTACATCTCTCTCTTCCTCCCAAAGCAGACTAGACACTCTCTCTCTCACACTCTCTCTCAAAGAAGCCTACCATCTCTCTCTATCTCTCTCTTAAAGTAGAATAGCATCTCTTTCCCTCTCTCTCTTTCTCTCTCAAAGAAGTATAGTATATATACATATATATACATTTATATATATCAAAGGATATTAGCATCTCACTTTCTCTGTCTCCGTAAGAGACCTTGCATCACACTCTTTCTCTTTCAAATCTGCCTAGCATCTCTCTTTCTACCTCTCTCTCTCTTTCTCTCAAAGGAGACTAGAATCACTCTCCCTCACTCTGCCTCTCTCAAAGAATCCTTGCATATATAACTCTCTCTCTCTGAAAGGAGTCTAGCATCCCTATGTCTCTCACTCTCAAAGTAGAGTAGCATCTCTCTCTCTGTCTCTCAAAGGAGCTTAGCATCTCTCTCTCTCAATGGAGCCAAGCATCTCTCTCTCTCCCTCTCTCTCAAGACGCTTTGCATCTCTCTCTCTCTCTCTCAAAGGAGCCTACAATCTCCCTGTCTTTCTATCTCCCTCTTTCTCTCAAAAGAGCCGAGCATCCCTCACTCTCTCTCCCTCTCTCTAACGAGTTTTTCATCTCTCTCTGTCTGTCTGTCTCTCTCCCAACGGAACCTAGCATGTATCTCTGTCTCTCATTCAAAGGAGTCTAGCTTCACTCTCTCTATCAAAGAAGCCTGGAGTCTCTCTGTCTCTGTATATCTTTCTTTCTCTAAAAGGAGCCTAGCATCACTCTCTCTGTCTCTCCCTGTCTCTCTCTCTCTCTCTCTCTCTCAAAGAAGCCTAGCATATCTATCCCTCTTTCTCTCTCTAAGGAGCCTAGCATATCTCTCCCTCCCTCTCTCTCAAAGTAGCCTAGCATATCTCTATCTCTCCCTCTCTCTTTGTCTCGAAGCAGCTTAGCATTTCTCTCCCTCTCTCTCTCTCTCGCTCTCAACAGTGTCAACCATCTCACTCTCTCTCTCTCCAAGGAGCAAATCGTCTCTCCCTCTCACTCATTCCCCCACAAAGTGTACTAGCATGCCTTTCTCTCTCTCTCTAAAGGGATTATAGGATCTCTATCTTTCTCCCTCTCGCTAAGAAACCTATCATCACACTCGCTCTCTTTCAAAGGAGACTAGCATCTCTGTCTATCTCTCAAAGGATTCTAGCATCTCTCTCTTTCTCACTCTCACTAAGAAGACTAGCATCACACTCTCTCTCTTTCAAAAGAGCTTACCATCTCTCTGTCTAACTATCTCTCTTTTTCTCAAAGGAGACTAGAATCTCCGTCTTTTTTCTCTCTTTCTCTCAAAGGAGCCTAGCATCCCTCACTCTCTCTCTGTGTCTCTCAACGGAGCCTTGCATGTATCCCTTTATCTCTCTCATTCAAAGGAGCCGAGCATGTCTCTCTCACTCGAAGGAGCCTAGCATATCTCTGTTACTGTATATCTCTCTTTCTCTCAAAGTAGCCTAGAATATCTCTCCCTCTCTCTCTCAAAGAAGCCAAGCATCTCTCTCTCTGTCTCTCCCAAAGGAGCCTAGCAACTCCCTGTCTTTCTCTCTCGCCTTCTCACAAGGGGCCTATCATCTCTCAGTCTCTGTCTGTCTATCTCTCTCTAAGGAGTCTAGCAAGTATCTCCCTCTCTCTCTCTCTCAAATGAGTCTAGTATCTCTCTCTCTTTCTCAAATGATCCTAGCATCTATCTCTTTCTCTCAAAGGTGTCTACCATCTCTCTCTCTATCTCACAGTAGTCTAGAATCTCTCTCTAAGAGTTGCGTAGCATCTCTGTCTATCTCTCTCACTCTAATTAGCCTAGCATCTCTCTCTCTCTCTCTCAAATTAGTCTAGATACTCTCTCTTCACTGTCCCTCTGTCTCTCTCTGTAATGATCCTAGCATCACACTCAAAGGAGCCTAGCATCTCTCTGTCTCTGTATATCTCTCTTTCTCTCTAAGGAGCCTAGAATCTCTCAACCCCCCCTCTCTCTCTCAGAGTGGCCTATTATCCCTCTCACTCTCTCTCACAAAAGAGCCTGTCATCTCTCTCTCTGTCCATCTCTCTCTGTTTCTCTCTCTGTGAAAGGAGACTAGCATGTAACTCTCTCTCTTTCAAAAGAGACTAGCATCCCTCTCTCTCTCGAAGCATATCATCTCTCTGTCTCTGTATATCTCTCTTTCTCTTAAAGGAGCCTAGAATCTTTCTCCTTCTCTCTCTCTCTCTCAAAGGAGCCTAGCATCTCTCTGTCTCTGTATATCTCTCTTTCTCTCAAAGGAGCCTAGAATCTCTCTCTCTCTCTCACTCTCTCTCTCTCTAAGGAGCCTACCATCACCCCCCTCTCTCTCTCAAAGTAGACTAGCATCTCTCTCTCCCCTCTCTCTCTCAAGGAAGCCTAGTATATCTCTCTCTCTCTCTCCAAGGATTCTAGCATCTCACCCTTTCTCTCTCTCCCTAAGAAGCCTAGCATCACACTCTCCCTCTTTCAAAGGAGCCTAACATCTCTCTCTCTCTCTCTCTTTCTCTCAAAGGGGTCTATAATCTCCCTGTCTTTCTATCTCTCTCACTTTACCTATTACTCCCGGGTCCTGGGAATTTGTCCCCATGGGACCATCTATGGGATGTCCAGATAGAAGGAATAATGGAAAAGCTTCCCACATACACCCAGAGAAATCTACCACTTCTCCCCCAGAGTGGAGCTAATGCCCCTGTGAGGAAGGAGCTATGGGGGAACACAAGGAGAGTAAAAATATCCACACTTTGGTTGGACGCCCAGGTTCTAAGTCTGTTCAAACTCACATTCGAATGTGGGGCTTGGTGTCATCCTTGATAACATAGCTGCCAGAAGTGTCATCCAGTTGATCTAGAAATCGCACAACAGAAAGCATCAAGAACACTGACTGGAAGTGATGCAGGATCCCCTTTTACCTGCTTTTGTAGAGCAGATGAAAGCAGGGTTTCCAAGCTTGCAAGGACGGGAGCTCCCTCAGAACACTAACAGCAGAACTACCGTATGATCCAGCAACCACACTTGTGGGTATTGACCCAAAAGGACTAAAATCGGGCTCTCAACGAGACACCTGCACTCCATTGTTCACTGCAACGTGATTCTGAAGAGCTAAGAGGTGGTAACAACCAAGATGCCCATCGACATATGAATGGGGAAAGAATATGTGGTTTATACATACAATGGAATCCAATTTAGCCTTGAAAAAAGGAAATTTTGCAATATGCAACAACATGGATGAACCCCTTGAGAACATTAAATGAAACAAGCCAGTCACAGAAAGAGAAATACTGCATGAATACACTTAACATGTAGTATCTAAAGTAGTCAAATCCATATAACCAAATGGTGGAATGGTGTTGGCCAGGGTTAGGGTCATGGGAAATGGGGAGTTACTAAACAAGGAGTGTAAAGTCTCAGTTAAGGAAGATGAATAAACTCTGGAGATCTGCTGTACGGCACTGCCAACAATACTACATTAAACACTTAAAACATCTGTTAGACGGTAGGTCTTACGTTAACTCTTCTAGCCACAACAAATATTGTTAAAAAATCATGTGGAAGAGGACTGGGACTTCTAGAAAGACAAATTGTAAATCAACAAAGTAACAGGTAAAAATTATTTTTAAAGCAGTTAAAGTCTCTAGAAGTTATCCTAAAGGTATACAGCATTTTAAGAAATATTCATTCAGGACAACTGAGTATTTGTCGGTAAGAATAGTGAGTTTGTGGCATCTGAGGCATGACTTGCTCCCTTACCTACCAAACCCATGCACTGTGTATCAGAAGCTCTACTTGGAGTGCTCTACTGATGGGAGGTGCAGGCAGGGACAAAGTGGGTACCTTTCCTCACAGCTCTCATACGTAAACAGCTAAAGGAAGGTACAGTGAAAAAAGTTCATCAAAGAGAGAATACTATTGAGAGGTAGAAATTGTAATTTTTTAGAACCAAATGGAAATCTTGGAGTTAAGAACCATAACCAAAATGTAGATTTGAGCTGGCAGAAGTAACCAGCAGCCAACTTAAAGCGAGATCCATGGAGATTATGGATTTTGCAGAACAGAGAGAAAAATTAATGAGTGAAGCAAAACGAAGAGCCACAGAGAAATGTGGGGCATCAATAAGTGCAGCCACACGTGCAATGCGAATACAAGCAGGATTGGAGAAAGGAAAAGAAAAATATTTAAAGTATTTAATGGCAGAAAATTCCCAAAATGTGACCAAAAAACAATACATACATCCACGAAACTCTACAAATTCCAAGGAGCATAAACACAAAGAGCTCTCCATCTGGGCACATCATAGGCAAAATACCGAAAGCCAAAGATAAAGATCTTGAAGGCAAAAAGAGAAAAATAACGTGATATACATGTACACTCCAGTAAGATTAACAGCTGACTTCTCATCAGACATGATAGCAGTTGGAAGGCAGTGGGGACAACATGTTCTCATTGCTGAAAGTAAAAACTCAAACAAGAATCCTATATCCAGCAAATTACCTTTCACAGATGAAGGTGAAAAAAGTCATCCTTAGGTAAATAAAAACTGAGGAAACTTGTTGCTAGCTGACATGTCTTACAAGGAACATTAAAGGGAGAGAATTATTCAGCCATGAGAAATATGAAGTCCTGATACACACAACATGGGTGAAACCCTAAGTTTTCATGCTAACTGGAGGAAAACACAAAGAATCACACATTGTATGATCCTCACTTATAGGAAATGTCCAGAAGAGCAGAGCCTACAGGACAGAAAGTAGATTCGTGATTACCTACGGCTAGGGACAGTTCTTCCTTGTGTCATAATGAAAATATCTGAAAATTGATGGTAGCAATGGTGGCACAGCTCTGTGAATATACCAGCCACCACTCTATTGTGTATTTTAAGGGGATGAATTGTATGACATGTGAATTACACCTACACAATGAAAATAAATTCTACAGGAATTTCTTCAGACTGAAAAATTAAATTAAATGAGACAGCTATCTGAATCCAAACAAACAGAAAACACTGGTAAATGTACTTCTATAGGTAATTATAAAAGTCAGTATAATTGCATACTTTTTCTCTTTACTTAATTCTCTCAAAGAATCCTAGCATCTCTCTCTCAAAGGAGACTATATCCTCTCTGTCTCTCTCTGTTTATCTCTCTCTCAAAGAGCCAGCGTGTATTGCTCTCTCTCTATCAAAGGAACACAGAATCTCAATCTCTCTGTCTCACTCTGTCTCTCTCTCAGAGAAGCCTAGCATCTCTCTCTCTCTCTAAGGATTCTAGCATCTCTCAAATTCTCTCTCTCCCTAAGAAGCCTAGCACCACACTCTCCCTCTTTCAAAGGAGCCTAACATCTCTCTATCTCTCTCTCTTTCTCTCAAATAGACTAGAATCTCCGTCTTTCTATCTCTCTCTCTATCTCTCAAAGGAGCCTAGCATCCCTCAACCTGTCTCTCTCTCAAAGGAGCCTATCTTCTCTCTCTCTCTGTCTCTCTGTTTATCTCTCTCTCAAGGAGCCAGCGTGTATTGCTCTCACTCTCTCAAAGGAAACTAGAATCTCTATCTCTCTGTCTCACTATGACTCTCTCTCTCTCAAAGAAGCCTAGCATCTCTCTCTCTCTCTCTCTCAGGATTCTAGCATCTCTCAAATTCTCTCTCTCCCTAAGAAGCCTGGCATCACACTCTATCTCTTTCATAGGAGCCTAACATCTCTCTATCTCTACCTCTTTCTCTCAAATAGACTAGAATCTCCGTCTTTCTATCTCTCTCTCTTTCTCTAGAAGGAGCCTAGCATCCCTCAACCTGTCTCTCTCTCAAAGGAGCCTATCTTCTCTCTCTCTCTCTCTCTCTCTCTCTCTGTTTATCTCTCTCTCAAGGAGCCAGCGTGTATTGCTCTCACTCCCTCAAAGGAACCTAGAATCTCTATCTCTCTGTCTCTCTCTGACTCTCTCTCTCTCAAAGAAGCCTAGCATCTCTCTCTCTCTCTCAAAGGATTCTAGCATCGCTCTCTTTCTCTCTCTCCCTAAGAAGCCTAGCATCACACTGTCTGTCTTTCAAAGGAGCGTAATATCTAACCGTCTACATCTCTCTCTTCCTCCCAAAGCAGACTAGACACTCTCTCTCTCACACTCTCTCTCAAAGAAGCCTACCATCTCTCTCTATCTCTCTCTTAAAGTAGAATAGCATCTCTTTCCCTCTCTCTCTTTCTCTCTCAAAGAAGTATAGTATATATACATATATATACATTTATATATATCAAAGGATATTAGCATCTCACTTTCTCTGTCTCCGTAAGAGACCTTGCATCACACTCTTTCTCTTTCAAATCTGCCTAGCATCTCTCTTTCTACCTCTCTCTCTCTTTCTCTCAAAGGAGACTAGAATCACTCTCCCTCACTCTGCCTCTCTCAAAGAATCCTTGCATATATAACTCTCTCTCTCTGAAAGGAGTCTAGCATCCCTATGTCTCTCACTCTCAAAGTAGAGTAGCATCTCTCTCTCTGTCTCTCAAAGGAGCTTAGCATCTCTCTCTCTCAATGGAGCCAAGCATCTCTCTCTCTCCCTCTCTCTCAAGACGCTTTGCATCTCTCTCTCTCTCTCTCAAAGGAGCCTACAATCTCCCTGTCTTTCTATCTCCCTCTTTCTCTCAAAAGAGCCGAGCATCCCTCACTCTCTCTCCCTCTCTCTAACGAGTTTTTCATCTCTCTCTGTCTGTCTGTCTCTCTCCCAACGGAACCTAGCATGTATCTCTGTCTCTCATTCAAAGGAGTCTAGCTTCACTCTCTCTATCAAAGAAGCCTGGAGTCTCTCTGTCTCTGTATATCTTTCTTTCTCTAAAAGGAGCCTAGCATCACTCTCTCTGTCTCTCCCTGTCTCTCTCTCTCTCTCTCTCTCTCAAAGAAGCCTAGCATATCTATCCCTCTTTCTCTCTCTAAGGAGCCTAGCATATCTCTCCCTCCCTCTCTCTCAAAGTAGCCTAGCATATCTCTATCTCTCCCTCTCTCTTTGTCTCGAAGCAGCTTAGCATTTCTCTCCCTCTCTCTCTCTCGCTCTCAACAGTGTCAACCATCTCACTCTCTCTCTCTCCAAGGAGCAAATCGTCTCTCCCTCTCACTCATTCCCCCACAAAGTGTACTAGCATGCCTTTCTCTCTCTCTCTAAAGGGATTATAGGATCTCTATCTTTCTCCCTCTCGCTAAGAAACCTATCATCACACTCGCTCTCTTTCAAAGGAGACTAGCATCTCTGTCTATCTCTCAAAGGATTCTAGCATCTCTCTCTTTCTCACTCTCACTAAGAAGACTAGCATCACACTCTCTCTCTTTCAAAAGAGCTTACCATCTCTCTGTCTAACTATCTCTCTTTTTCTCAAAGGAGACTAGAATCTCCGTCTTTTTTCTCTCTTTCTCTCAAAGGAGCCTAGCATCCCTCACTCTCTCTCTGTGTCTCTCAACGGAGCCTTGCATGTATCCCTTTATCTCTCTCATTCAAAGGAGCCGAGCATGTCTCTCTCACTCGAAGGAGCCTAGCATATCTCTGTTACTGTATATCTCTCTTTCTCTCAAAGTAGCCTAGAATATCTCTCCCTCTCTCTCTCAAAGAAGCCAAGCATCTCTCTCTCTGTCTCTCCCAAAGGAGCCTAGCAACTCCCTGTCTTTCTCTCTCGCCTTCTCACAAGGGGCCTATCATCTCTCAGTCTCTGTCTGTCTATCTCTCTCTAAGGAGTCTAGCAAGTATCTCCCTCTCTCTCTCTCTCAAATGAGTCTAGTATCTCTCTCTCTTTCTCAAATGATCCTAGCATCTATCTCTTTCTCTCAAAGGTGTCTAGAATCTCTCTCTCTATCTCACAGTAGTCTAGAATCTCTCTCTAAGAGTTGCATAGCATCTCTGTCTATCTCTCTCCCTCTAATTAGCCTAGCATCTCTCTCTCTCTCTCTCAAATTAGTCTAGATACTCTCTCTTCACTGTCCCTCTGTCTCTCTCTGTAATGATCCTAGCATCACACTCAAAGGAGCCTAGCATCTCTCTGTCTCTGTATATCTCTCTTTCTCTCTAAGGAGCCTAGAATCTCTCAACCCCCCCTCTCTCTCTCAGAGTGGCCTATTATCCCTCTCACTCTCTCTCACAAAAGAGCCTGTCATCTCTCTCTCTGTCCATCTCTCTCTGTTTCTCTCTCTGTGAAAGGAGACTAGCATGTAACTCTCTCTCTTTCAAAAGAGACTAGCATCCCTCTCTCTCTCGAAGCATATCATCTCTCTGTCTCTGTATATCTCTCTTTCTCATAAAGGAGCCTAGAATCTTTCTCCTTCTCTCTCTCTCTCAAAGGAGCCTAGCATCTCTCTGTCTCTGTATATCTCTCTTTCTCTCAAAGGAGCCTAGAATCTCTCTCTCTCTCTCACTCTCTCTCTCAAAGGAGCCTACCATCACCCCCCTCTCTCTCTCAAAGTAGACTAGCATCTCTCTCTCCCCTCTCTCTCTCAAGGAAGCCTAGTATATCTCTCTCTCTCTCTCCAAGGATTCTAGCATCTCACCCTTTCTCTCTCTCCCTAAGAAGCCTAGCATCACACTCTCCCTCTTTCAAAGGAGCCTAACATCTCTCTCTCTCTCTCTCTCTTTCTCTCAAAGGGGACTATAATCTCCCTGTCTTTCTATCTCTCTCACTTTACCTATTACTCCCGGGTCCTGGGAATTTGTCCCCATGGGACCATCTATGGGATGTCCAGATAGAAGGAATAATGGAAAAGCTTCCCACATACACCCAGAGAAATCTACCACTTCTCCCCCAGAGTGGAGCTAATGCCCCTGTGAGGAAGGAGCTATGGGGGAACACAAGGAGAGTAAAAATATCCACACTTTGGTTGGACGCCCAGGTTCTAAGTCTGTTCAAACTCACATTCGAATGTGGGGCTTGGTGTCATCCTTGATAACATAGCTGCCAGAAGTGTCATCCAGTTGATCTAGAAAACGCACAACAGAAAGCATCAAGAACACTGACTGGAAGTGATGCAGGAACCCCTTTTACCTGCTTTTGTAGAGCAGCTGAAAGCAGGGTTTCCAAGCTTGCAAGGACGGGAGCTCCCTCAGAACACTAACAGCAGAACTACCGTATGATCCAGCAACCACACTTGTGGGTATTGACCCAAAAGGACTAAAATCGGGCTCTCAACGAGACACCTGCACTCCATTGTTCACTGCAACGTGATTCTGAAGAGCTAAGAGGTGGTAACAACCAAGATGCCCATCGACATATGAATGGGGAAAGAATATGTGGTTTATACATACAATGGAATCCAATTTAGCCTTGAAAAAAGGAAATTTTGCAATATGCAACAACATGGATGAACCCCTTGAGAACATTAAATGAAACAAGCCAGTCACAGAAAGAGAAATACTGCATGAATACACTTAACATGTAGTATCTAAAGTAGTCAAATCCATATAACCAAATGGTGGAATGGTGTTGGCCAGGGTTAGGGTCATGGGAAATGGGGAGTTACTAAACAAGGAGTGTAAAGTCTCAGTTAAGGAAGATGAATAAACTCTGGAGATCTGCTGTACGGCACTGCCAACAATACTACATTAAACACTTAAAACATCTGTTAGACGGTAGGTCTTACGTTAACTCTTCTAGCCACAACAAATATTGTTAAAAAATCATGTGGAAGAGGACTGGGACTTCTAGAAAGACAAATTGTAAATCAACAAAGTAACAGGTAAAAATTATTTTTAAAGCAGTTAAAGTCTCTAGAAGTTATCCTAAAGGTATACAGCATTTTAAGAAATATTCATTCAGGACAACTGAGTATTTGTCGGTAAGAATAGTGAGTTTGTGGCATCTGAGGCATGACTTGCTCCCTTACCTACCAAACCCATGCACTGTGTATCAGAAGCTCTACTTGGAGTGCTCTACTCCTGGGAGGTGCAGGCAGGGACAAAGTGGGTACCTTTCCTCACAGCTCTCATACGTAAAGAGCTAAAGGAAGGTACAGTGAAAAAAGTTCATCAAAGAGAGAATACTATTGAGAGGTAGAAATTGTAATTTTTTAGAACCAAATGGAAATCTTGGAGTTAAGAACCATAACCAAAATGTAGATTTGAGCTGGCAGAAGTAACCAGCAGCCAACTTAAAGCGAGATCCATGGAGATTATGGATTTTGCAGAACAGAGAGAAAAATTAATGAATGAAGGAAAACGAAGAGCCACAGAGAAATGTGGGGCATCAATAAGTGCAGCCACACGTGCAATGCGAATACAAGCAGGATTGGAGAAAGGAACAGAAAAATATTTAAAGTATTTAATGGCAGAAAATTCCCAAAATGTGACCAAAAAACAATACATACATCCAAGAAACTCTACAAATTCCAAGGAGCATAAACACAAAGAGCTCTCCATCTGGGCACATCATAGGCAAAATACCGAAAGCCAAAGATAAAGATCTTGAAGGCAAAAAGAGAAAAATAACGTGATATACATGTACACTCCAGTAAGATTAACAGCTGACTTCTCATCAGACATGATAGCAGTTGGAAGGCAGTGGGGACAACATGTTCTCATTGCTGAAAGTAAAAACTCAAACAAGAATCCTATATCCAGCAAATTACCTTTCACAGATGAAGGTGAAAAAAGTCATCCTTAGGTAAATAAAAACTGAGGAAACTTGTTGCTAGCTGACATGTCTTACAAGGAACATTAAAGGGAGAGAATTATTCAGCCATGAGAAATATGAAGTCCTGATACACACAACATGGGTGAAACCCTAAGTTTTCATGCTAACTGGAGGAAAACACAAAGAATCACACATTGTATGATCCTCACTTATAGGAAATGTCCAGAAGAGCAGAGCCTACAGGACAGAAAGTAGATTCGTGATTACCTACGGCTAGGGACAGTTCTTCCTTGTGTCATAATGAAAATATCTGAAAATTGATGGTAGCAATGGTGGCACAGCTCTGTGAATATACCAGCCACCACTCTATTGTGTATTTTAAGGGGATGAATTGTATGACATGTGAATTACACCTACACAATGAAAATAAATTCTACAGGAATTTCTTCAGACTGAAAAATTAAATTAAATGAGACAGCTATCTGAATCCAAACAAACAGAAAACACTGGTAAATGTACTTCTATAGGTAATTATAAAAGTCAGTATAATTGCATACTTTTTCTCTTTACTTAATTCTCTCAAAGAATCCTAGCATCTCTCTCTCAAAGGAGACTATATCCTCTCTGTCTCTCTCTGTTTATCTCTCTCTCAAAGAGCCAGCGTGTATTGCTCTCTCTCTATCAAAGGAACACAGAATCTCAATCTCTCTGTCTCACTCTGTCTCTCTCTCAGAGAAGCCTAGCATCTCTCTCTCTCTCTAAGGATTCTAGCATCTCTCAAATTCTCTCTCTCCCTAAGAAGCCTAGCACCACACTCTCCCTCTTTCAAAGGAGCCTAACATCTCTCTATCTCTCTCTCTTTCTCTCAAATAGACTAGAATCTCCGTCTTTCTATCTCTCTCTCTATCTCTCAAAGGAGCCTAGCATCCCTCAACCTGTCTCTCTCTCAAAGGAGCCTATCTTCTCTCTCTCTCTGTCTCTCTGTTTATCTCTCTCTCAAGGAGCCAGCGTGTATTGCTCTCACTCTCTCAAAGGAAACTAGAATCTCTATCTCTCTGTCTCACTATGACTCTCTCTCTCTCAAAGAAGCCTAGCATCTCTCTCTCTCTCTCTCTCAGGATTCTAGCATCTCTCAAATTCTCTCTCTCCCTAAGAAGCCTGGCATCACACTCTATCTCTTTCATAGGAGCCTAACATCTCTCTATCTCTACCTCTTTCTCTCAAATAGACTAGAATCTCCGTCTTTCTATCTCTCTCTCTTTCTCTAGAAGGAGCCTAGCATCCCTCAACCTGTCTCTCTCTCAAAGGAGCCTATCTTCTCTCTCTCTCTCTCTCTCTCTCTCTCTGTTTATCTCTCTCTCAAGGAGCCAGCGTGTATTGCTCTCACTCCCTCAAAGGAACCTAGAATCTCTATCTCTCTGTCTCTCTCTGACTCTCTCTCTCTCAAAGAAGCCTAGCATCTCTCTCTCTCTCTCAAAGGATTCTAGCATCGCTCTCTTTCTCTCTCTCCCTAAGAAGCCTAGCATCACACTGTCTGTCTTTCAAAGGAGCGTAATATCTAACCGTCTACATCTCTCTCTTCCTCCCAAAGCAGACTAGACACTCTCTCTCTCACACTCTCTCTCAAAGAAGCCTACCATCTCTCTCTATCTCTCTCTTAAAGTAGAATAGCATCTCTTTCCCTCTCTCTCTTTCTCTCTCAAAGAAGTATAGTATATATACATATATATACATTTATATATATCAAAGGATATTAGCATCTCACTTTCTCTGTCTCCGTAAGAGACCTTGCATCACACTCTTTCTCTTTCAAATCTGCCTAGCATCTCTCTTTCTACCTCTCTCTCTCTTTCTCTCAAAGGAGACTAGAATCACTCTCCCTCACTCTGCCTCTCTCAAAGAATCCTTGCATATATAACTCTCTCTCTCTGAAAGGAGTCTAGCATCCCTATGTCTCTCACTCTCAAAGTAGAGTAGCATCTCTCTCTCTGTCTCTCAAAGGAGCTTAGCATCTCTCTCTCTCAATGGAGCCAAGCATCTCTCTCTCTCCCTCTCTCTCAAGACGCTTTGCATCTCTCTCTCTCTCTCTCAAAGGAGCCTACAATCTCCCTGTCTTTCTATCTCCCTCTTTCTCTCAAAAGAGCCGAGCATCCCTCACTCTCTCTCCCTCTCTCTAACGAGTTTTTCATCTCTCTCTGTCTGTCTGTCTCTCTCCCAACGGAACCTAGCATGTATCTCTGTCTCTCATTCAAAGGAGTCTAGCTTCACTCTCTCTATCAAAGAAGCCTGGAGTCTCTCTGTCTCTGTATATCTTTCTTTCTCTAAAAGGAGCCTAGCATCACTCTCTCTGTCTCTCCCTGTCTCTCTCTCTCTCTCTCTCTCTCAAAGAAGCCTAGCATATCTATCCCTCTTTCTCTCTCTAAGGAGCCTAGCATATCTCTCCCTCCCTCTCTCTCAAAGTAGCCTAGCATATCTCTATCTCTCCCTCTCTCTTTGTCTCGAAGCAGCTTAGCATTTCTCTCCCTCTCTCTCTCTCGCTCTCAACAGTGTCAACCATCTCACTCTCTCTCTCTCCAAGGAGCAAATCGTCTCTCCCTCTCACTCATTCCCCCACAAAGTGTACTAGCATGCCTTTCTCTCTCTCTCTAAAGGGATTATAGGATCTCTATCTTTCTCCCTCTCGCTAAGAAACCTATCATCACACTCGCTCTCTTTCAAAGGAGACTAGCATCTCTGTCTATCTCTCAAAGGATTCTAGCATCTCTCTCTTTCTCACTCTCACTAAGAAGACTAGCATCACACTCTCTCTCTTTCAAAAGAGCTTACCATCTCTCTGTCTAACTATCTCTCTTTTTCTCAAAGGAGACTAGAATCTCCGTCTTTTTTCTCTCTTTCTCTCAAAGGAGCCTAGCATCCCTCACTCTCTCTCTGTGTCTCTCAACGGAGCCTTGCATGTATCCCTTTATCTCTCTCATTCAAAGGAGCCGAGCATGTCTCTCTCACTCGAAGGAGCCTAGCATATCTCTGTTACTGTATATCTCTCTTTCTCTCAAAGTAGCCTAGAATATCTCTCCCTCTCTCTCTCAAAGAAGCCAAGCATCTCTCTCTCTGTCTCTCCCAAAGGAGCCTAGCAACTCCCTGTCTTTCTCTCTCGCCTTCTCACAAGGGGCCTATCATCTCTCAGTCTCTGTCTGTCTATCTCTCTCTAAGGAGTCTAGCAAGTATCTCCCTCTCTCTCTCTCTCAAATGAGTCTAGTATCTCTCTCTCTTTCTCAAATGATCCTAGCATCTATCTCTTTCTCTCAAAGGTGTCTAGAATCTCTCTCTCTATCTCACAGTAGTCTAGAATCTCTCTCTAAGAGTTGCATAGCATCTCTGTCTATCTCTCTCCCTCTAATTAGCCTAGCATCTCTCTCTCTCTCTCTCAAATTAGTCTAGATACTCTCTCTTCACTGTCCCTCTGTCTCTCTCTGTAATGATCCTAGCATCACACTCAAAGGAGCCTAGCATCTCTCTGTCTCTGTATATCTCTCTTTCTCTCTAAGGAGCCTAGAATCTCTCAACCCCCCCTCTCTCTCTCAGAGTGGCCTATTATCCCTCTCACTCTCTCTCACAAAAGAGCCTGTCATCTCTCTCTCTGTCCATCTCTCTCTGTTTCTCTCTCTGTGAAAGGAGACTAGCATGTAACTCTCTCTCTTTCAAAAGAGACTAGCATCCCTCTCTCTCTCGAAGCATATCATCTCTCTGTCTCTGTATATCTCTCTTTCTCATAAAGGAGCCTAGAATCTTTCTCCTTCTCTCTCTCTCTCAAAGGAGCCTAGCATCTCTCTGTCTCTGTATATCTTTCTTTCTCTCAAAGGAGCCTAGAATCTCTCTCTCTCTCTCACTCTCTCTCTCAAAGGAGCCTACCATCACCCCCCTCTCTCTCTCAAAGTAGACTAGCATCTCTCTCTCCCCTCTCTCTCTCAAGGAAGCCTAGTATATCTCTCTCTCTCTCTCCAAGGATTCTAGCATCTCACCCTTTCTCTCTCTCCCTAAGAAGCCTAGCATCACACTCTCCCTCTTTCAAAGGAGCCTAACATCTCTCTCTCTCTCTCTCTCTTTCTCTCAAAGGGGACTATAATCTCCCTGTCTTTCTATCTCTCTCACTTTACCTATTACTCCCGGGTCCTGGGAATTTGTCCCCATGGGACCATCTATGGGATGTCCAGATAGAAGGAATAATGGAAAAGCTTCCCACATACACCCAGAGAAATCTACCACTTCTCCCCCAGAGTGGAGCTAATGCCCCTGTGAGGAAGGAGCTATGGGGGAACACAAGGAGAGTAAAAATATCCACACTTTGGTTGGACGCCCAGGTTCTAAGTCTGTTCAAACTCACATTCGAATGTGGGGCTTGGTGTCATCCTTGATAACATAGCTGCCAGAAGTGTCATCCAGTTGATCTAGAAAACGCACAACAGAAAGCATCAAGAACACTGACTGGAAGTGATGCAGGAACCCCTTTTACCTGCTTTTGTAGAGCAGCTGAAAGCAGGGTTTCCAAGCTTGCAAGGACGGGAGCTCCCTCAGAACACTAACAGCAGAACTACCGTATGATCCAGCAACCACACTTGTGGGTATTGACCCAAAAGGACTAAAATCGGGCTCTCAACGAGACACCTGCACTCCATTGTTCACTGCAACGTGATTCTGAAGAGCTAAGAGGTGGTAACAACCAAGATGCCCATCGACATATGAATGGGGAAAGAATATGTGGTTTATACATACAATGGAATCCAATTTAGCCTTGAAAAAAGGAAATTTTGCAATATGCAACAACATGGATGAACCCCTTGAGAACATTAAATGAAACAAGCCAGTCACAGAAAGAGAAATACTGCATGAATACACTTAACATGTAGTATCTAAAGTAGTCAAATCCATATAACCAAATGGTGGAATGGTGTTGGCCAGGGTTAGGGTCATGGGAAATGGGGAGTTACTAAACAAGGAGTGTAAAGTCTCAGTTAAGGAAGATGAATAAACTCTGGAGATCTGCTGTACGGCACTGCCAACAATACTACATTAAACACTTAAAACATCTGTTAGACGGTAGGTCTTACGTTAACTCTTCTAGCCACAACAAATATTGTTAAAAAATCATGTGGAAGAGGACTGGGACTTCTAGAAAGACAAATTGTAAATCAACAAAGTAACAGGTAAAAATTATTTTTAAAGCAGTTAAAGTCTCTAGAAGTTATCCTAAAGGTATACAGCATTTTAAGAAATATTCATTCAGGACAACTGAGTATTTGTCGGTAAGAATAGTGAGTTTGTGGCATCTGAGGCATGACTTGCTCCCTTACCTACCAAACCCATGCACTGTGTATCAGAAGCTCTACTTGGAGTGCTCTACTCCTGGGAGGTGCAGGCAGGGACAAAGTGGGTACCTTTCCTCACAGCTCTCATACGTAAAGAGCTAAAGGAAGGTACAGTGAAAAAAGTTCATCAAAGAGAGAATACTATTGAGAGGTAGAAATTGTAATTTTTTAGAACCAAATGGAAATCTTGGAGTTAAGAACCATAACCAAAATGTAGATTTGAGCTGGCAGAAGTAACCAGCAGCCAACTTAAAGCGAGATCCATGGAGATTATGGATTTTGCAGAACAGAGAGAAAAATTAATGAATGAAGGAAAACGAAGAGCCACAGAGAAATGTGGGGCATCAATAAGTGCAGCCACACGTGCAATGCGAATACAAGCAGGATTGGAGAAAGGAACAGAAAAATATTTAAAGTATTTAATGGCAGAAAATTCCCAAAATGTGACCAAAAAACAATACATACATCCAAGAAACTCTACAAATTCCAAGGAGCATAAACACAAAGAGCTCTCCATCTGGGCACATCATAGGCAAAATACCGAAAGCCAAAGATAAAGATCTTGAAGGCAAAAAGAGAAAAATAACGTGATATACATGTACACTCCAGTAAGATTAACAGCTGACTTCTCATCAGACATGATAGCAGTTGGAAGGCAGTGGGGACAACATGTTCTCATTGCTGAAAGTAAAAACTCAAACAAGAATCCTATATCCAGCAAATTACCTTTCACAGATGAAGGTGAAAAAAGTCATCCTTAGGTAAATAAAAACTGAGGAAACTTGTTGCTAGCTGACATGTCTTACAAGGAACATTAAAGGGAGAGAATTATTCAGCCATGAGAAATATGAAGTCCTGATACACACAACATGGGTGAAACCCTAAGTTTTCATGCTAACTGGAGGAAAACACAAAGAATCACACATTGTATGATCCTCACTTATAGGAAATGTCCAGAAGAGCAGAGCCTACAGGACAGAAAGTAGATTCGTGATTACCTACGGCTAGGGACAGTTCTTCCTTGTGTCATAATGAAAATATCTGAAAATTGATGGTAGCAATGGTGGCACAGCTCTGTGAATATACCAGCCACCACTCTATTGTGTATTTTAAGGGGATGAATTGTATGACATGTGAATTACACCTACACAATGAAAATAAATTCTACAGGAATTTCTTCAGACTGAAAAATTAAATTAAATGAGACAGCTATCTGAATCCAAACAAACAGAAAACACTGGTAAATGTACTTCTATAGGTAATTATAAAAGTCAGTATAATTGCATACTTTTTCTCTTTACTTAATTCTCTCAAAGAATCCTAGCATCTCTCTCTCAAAGGAGACTATATCCTCTCTGTCTCTCTCTGTTTATCTCTCTCTCAAAGAGCCAGCGTGTATTGCTCTCTCTCTATCAAAGGAACACAGAATCTCAATCTCTCTGTCTCACTCTGTCTCTCTCTCAGAGAAGCCTAGCATCTCTCTCTCTCTCTAAGGATTCTAGCATCTCTCAAATTCTCTCTCTCCCTAAGAAGCCTAGCACCACACTCTCCCTCTTTCAAAGGAGCCTAACATCTCTCTATCTCTCTCTCTTTCTCTCAAATAGACTAGAATCTCCGTCTTTCTATCTCTCTCTCTATCTCTCAAAGGAGCCTAGCATCCCTCAACCTGTCTCTCTCTCAAAGGAGCCTATCTTCTCTCTCTCTCTGTCTCTCTGTTTATCTCTCTCTCAAGGAGCCAGCGTGTATTGCTCTCACTCTCTCAAAGGAAACTAGAATCTCTATCTCTCTGTCTCACTATGACTCTCTCTCTCTCAAAGAAGCCTAGCATCTCTCTCTCTCTCAGGATTCTAGCATCTCTCAAATTCTCTCTCTCCCTAAGAAGCCTAGCATCACACTCTCAGTCTTTCATAGGAGCCTAACATCTCTCTATCTCTACCTCTTTCTCTCAAATAGACTAGAATCTCCGTCTTTCTATCTCTCTCTCTTTCTCTAGAAGGAGCCTAGCATCCCTCAACCTGTCTCTCTCTCAAAGGAGCCTATCTTCTCTCTCTCTCTCTCTCTCTCTCTCTCTGTTTATCTCTCTCTCAAGGAGCCAGCGTGTATTGCTCTCACTCCCTCAAAGGAACCTAGAATCTCTATCTCTCTGTCTCTCTCTGACTCTCTCTCTCTCAAAGAAGCCTAGCATCTCTCTCTCTCTCTCAAAGGATTCTAGCATCGCTCTCTTTCTCTCTCTCCCTAAGAAGCCTAGCATCACACTGTCTGTCTTTCAAAGGAGCGTAATATCTAACCGTCTACATCTCTCTCTTCCTCCCAAAGCAGACTAGACACTCTCTCTCTCACACTCTCTCTCAAAGAAGCCTACCATCTCTCTCTATCTCTCTCTTAAAGTAGAATAGCATCTCTTTCCCTCTCTCTCTTTCTCTCTCAAAGAAGTATAGTATATATACATATATATACATTTATATATATCAAAGGATATTAGCATCTCACTTTCTCTGTCTCCGTAAGAGACCTTGCATCACACTCTTTCTCTTTCAAATCTGCCTAGCATCTCTCTTTCTACCTCTCTCTCTCTTTCTCTCAAAGGAGACTAGAATCACTCTCCCTCACTCTGCCTCTCTCAAAGAATCCTTGCATATATAACTCTCTCTCTCTGAAAGGAGTCTAGCATCCCTATGTCTCTCACTCTCAAAGTAGAGTAGCATCTCTCTCTCTGTCTCTCAAAGGAGCTTAGCATCTCTCTCTCTCAATGGAGCCAAGCATCTCTCTCTCTCCCTCTCTCTCAAGACGCTTTGCATCTCTCTCTCTCTCTCTCAAAGGAGCCTACAATCTCCCTGTCTTTCTATCTCCCTCTTTCTCTCAAAAGAGCCGAGCATCCCTCACTCTCTCTCCCTCTCTCTAACGAGTTTTTCATCTCTCTCTGTCTGTCTGTCTCTCTCCCAACGGAACCTAGCATGTATCTCTGTCTCTCATTCAAAGGAGTCTAGCTTCACTCTCTCTATCAAAGAAGCCTGGAGTCTCTCTGTCTCTGTATATCTTTCTTTCTCTAAAAGGAGCCTAGCATCACTCTCTCTGTCTCTCCCTGTCTCTCTCTCTCTCTCTCTCTCAAAGAAGCCTAGCATATCTATCCCTCTTTCTCTCTCTAAGGAGCCTAGCATATCTCTCCCTCCCTCTCTCTCAAAGTAGCCTAGCATATCTCTATCTCTCCCTCTCTCTTTGTCTCGAAGCAGCTTAGCATTTCTCTCCCTCTCTCTCTCTCGCTCTCAACAGTGTCAACCATCTCACTCTCTCTCTCTCCAAGGAGCAAATCGTCTCTCCCTCTCACTCATTCCCCCACAAAGTGTACTAGCATGCCTTTCTCTCTCTCTCTAAAGGGATTATAGGATCTCTATCTTTCTCCCTCTCGCTAAGAAACCTATCATCACACTCGCTCTCTTTCAAAGGAGACTAGCATCTCTGTCTATCTCTCAAAGGATTCTAGCATCTCTCTCTTTCTCACTCTCACTAAGAAGACTAGCATCACACTCTCTCTCTTTCAAAAGAGCTTACCATCTCTCTGTCTAACTATCTCTCTTTTTCTCAAAGGAGACTAGAATCTCCGTCTTTTTTCTCTCTTTCTCTCAAAGGAGCCTAGCATCCCTCACTCTCTCTCTGTGTCTCTCAACGGAGCCTTGCATGTATCCCTTTATCTCTCTCATTCAAAGGAGCCGAGCATGTCTCTCTCACTCGAAGGAGCCTAGCATATCTCTGTTACTGTATATCTCTCTTTCTCTCAAAGTAGCCTAGAATATCTCTCCCTCTCTCTCTCAAAGAAGCCAAGCATCTCTCTCTCTGTCTCTCCCAAAGGAGCCTAGCAACTCCCTGTCTTTCTCTCTCGCCTTCTCACAAGGGGCCTATCATCTCTCAGTCTCTGTCTGTCTATCTCTCTCTAAGGAGTCTAGCAAGTATCTCCCTCTCTCTCTCTCTCAAATGAGTCTAGTATCTCTCTCTCTTTCTCAAATGATCCTAGCATCTATCTCTTTCTCTCAAAGGTGTCTAGAATCTCTCTCTCTATCTCACAGTAGTCTAGAATCTCTCTCTAAGAGTTGCATAGCATCTCTGTCTATCTCTCTCCCTCTAATTAGCCTAGCATCTCTCTCTCTCTCTCTCAAATTAGTCTAGATACTCTCTCTTCACTGTCCCTCTGTCTCTCTCTGTAATGATCCTAGCATCACACTCAAAGGAGCCTAGCATCTCTCTGTCTCTGTATATCTCTCTTTATCTCTAAGGAGCCTAGAATCTCTCAACCCCCCCCCTCTCTCTCAGAGTGGCCTATTATCCCTCTCACTCTCTCTCACAAAAGAGCCTGTCATCTCTCTCTCTGTCCATCTCTCTCTGTTTCTCTCTCTGTGAAAGGAGACTAGCATGTAACTCTCTCTCTTTCAAAAGAGACTAGCATCCCTCTCTCTCTCGAAGCATATCATCTCTCTGTCTCTGTATATCTCTCTTTCTCATAAAGGAGCCTAGAATCTTTCTCCTTCTCTCTCTCTCTCTCAAAGGAGCCTAGCATCTCTCTGTCTCTGTATATCTTTCTTTCTCTCAAAGGAGCCTAGAATCTCTCTCTCTCTCTCACTCTCTCTCTCAAAGGAGCCTACCATCACCCCCCTCTCTCTCTCAAAGTAGACTAGCATCTCTCTCTCCCCTCTCTCTCTCAAGGAAGCCTAGTATATATCTCTCTCTCTCTCCAAGGATTCTAGCATCTCACCCTTTCTCTCTCTCCCTAAGAAGCCTAGCATCACACTCTCCCTCTTTCAAAGGAGCCTAACATCTCTCTCTCTCTCTCTCTCTTTCTCTCAAAGGGGACTATAATCTCCCTGTCTTTCTATCTCTCTCACTTTACCTATTACTCCCGGGTCCTGGGAATTTGTCCCCATGGGACCATCTATGGGATGTCCAGATAGAAGGAATAATGGAAAAGCTTCCCACATACACCCAGAGAAATCTACCACTTCTCCCCCAGAGTGGAGCTAATGCCCCTGTGAGGAAGGAGCTATGGGGGAACACAAGGAGAGTAAAAATATCCACACTTTGGTTGGACGCCCAGGTTCTAAGTCTGTTCAAACTCACATTCGAATGTGGGGCTTGGTGTCATCCTTGATAACATAGCTGCCAGAAGTGTCATCCAGTTGATCTAGAAAACGCACAACAGAAAGCATCAAGAACACTGACTGGAAGTGATGCAGGAACCCCTTTTACCTGCTTTTGTAGAGCAGCTGAAAGCAGGGTTTCCAAGCTTGCAAGGACGGGAGCTCCCTCAGAACACTAACAGCAGAACTACCGTATGATCCAGCAACCACACTTGTGGGTATTGACCCAAAAGGACTAAAATCGGGCTCTCAACGAGACACCTGCACTCCATTGTTCACTGCAACGTGATTCTGAAGAGCTAAGAGGTGGTAACAACCAAGATGCCCATCGACATATGAATGGGGAAAGAATATGTGGTTTATACATACAATGGAATCCAATTTAGCCTTGAAAAAAGGAAATTTTGCAATATGCAACAACATGGATGAACCCCTTGAGAACATTAAATGAAACAAGCCAGTCACAGAAAGAGAAATACTGCATGAATACACTTAACATGTAGTATCTAAAGTAGTCAAATCCATATAACCAAATGGTGGAATGGTGTTGGCCAGGGTTAGGGTCATGGGAAATGGGGAGTTACTAAACAAGGAGTGTAAAGTCTCAGTTAAGGAAGATGAATAAACTCTGGAGATCTGCTGTACGGCACTGCCAACAATACTACATTAAACACTTAAAACATCTGTTAGACGGTAGGTCTTACGTTAACTCTTCTAGCCACAACAAATATTGTTAAAAAATCATGTGGAAGAGGACTGGGACTTCTAGAAAGACAAATTGTAAATCAACAAAGTAACAGGTAAAAATTATTTTTAAAGCAGTTAAAGTCTCTAGAAGTTATCCTAAAGGTATACAGCATTTTAAGAAATATTCATTCAGGACAACTGAGTATTTGTCGGTAAGAATAGTGAGTTTGTGGCATCTGAGGCATGACTTGCTCCCTTACCTACCAAACCCATGCACTGTGTATCAGAAGCTCTACTTGGAGTGCTCTACTCCTGGGAGGTGCAGGCAGGGACAAAGTGGGTACCTTTCCTCACAGCTCTCATACGTAAAGAGCTAAAGGAAGGTACAGTGAAAAAAGTTCATCAAAGAGAGAATACTATTGAGAGGTAGAAATTGTAATTTTTTAGAACCAAATGGAAATCTTGGAGTTAAGAACCATAACCAAAATGTAGATTTGAGCTGGCAGAAGTAACCAGCAGCCAACTTAAAGCGAGATCCATGGAGATTATGGATTTTGCAGAACAGAGAGAAAAATTAATGAATGAAGGAAAACGAAGAGCCACAGAGAAATGTGGGGCATCAATAAGTGCAGCCACACGTGCAATGCGAATACAAGCAGGATTGGAGAAAGGAACAGAAAAATATTTAAAGTATTTAATGGCAGAAAATTCCCAAAATGTGACCAAAAAACAATACATACATCCAAGAAACTCTACAAATTCCAAGGAGCATAAACACAAAGAGCTCTCCATCTGGGCACATCATAGGCAAAATACCGAAAGCCAAAGATAAAGATCTTGAAGGCAAAAAGAGAAAAATAACGTGATATACATGTACACTCCAGTAAGATTAACAGCTGACTTCTCATCAGACATGATAGCAGTTGGAAGGCAGTGGGGACAACATGTTCTCATTGCTGAAAGTAAAAACTCAAACAAGAATCCTATATCCAGCAAATTACCTTTCACAGATGAAGGTGAAAAAAGTCATCCTTAGGTAAATAAAAACTGAGGAAACTTGTTGCTAGCTGACATGTCTTACAAGGAACATTAAAGGGAGAGAATTATTCAGCCAGGAGAAATATGAAGTCCTGATACACACAACATGGGTGAAACCCTAAGTTTTCATGCTAACTGGAGGAAAACACAAAGAATCACACATTGTATGATCCTCACTTATAGGAAATATCCAGAAGAGCAGAGCCTACAGGACAGAAAGTAGATTCGTGATTACCTACGGCTAGGGACAGTTCTTCCTTGTGTCATAATGAAAATATCTGAAAATTGATGGTAGCAATGGTGGCACAGCTCTGTGAATATACCAGCCACCACTCTATTGTGTATTTTAAGGGGATGAATTGTATGACATGTGAATTACACCTACACAATGAAAATAAATTCTACAGGAATTTCTTCAGACTGAAAAATTAAATTAAATGAGACAGCTATCTGAATCCAAACAAACAGAAAACACTGGTAAATGTACTTCTATAGGTAATTATAAAAGTCAGTATAATTGCATACTTTTTCTCTTTACTTAATTCTCTCAAAGAATCCTAGCATCTCTCTCTCAAAGGAGACTATATCCTCTCTGTCTCTCTCTGTTTATCTCTCTCTCAAAGAGCCAGCGTGTATTGCTCTCTCTCTATCAAAGGAACACAGAATCTCTATCTCTCTGTCTCACTCTGTCTCTCTCTCAGAGAAGCCTAGCATCTCTCTCTCTCTCTAAGGATTCTAGCATCTCTCAAATTCTCTCTCTCCCTAAGAAGCCTAGCACCACACTCTCCCTCTTTCAAAGGAGCCTAACATCTCTCTATCTCTCCCTCTTTCTCTCAAATAGACTAGAATCTCCGTCTTTCTATCTCTCTCTCTATCTCTCAAAGGAGCCTAGCATCCCTCAACCTGTCTCTCTCTCAAAGGAGCCTATCTTCTCTCTCTCTCTGTCTCTCTGTTTATCTCTCTCTCAAGGAGCCAGCGTGTATTGCTCTCACTCTCTCAAAGGAAACTAGAATCTCTATCTCTCTGTCTCACTATGACTCTCTCTCTCTCAAAGAAGCCTAGCATCTCTCTCTCTCTCTCTCTCAGGATTCTAGCATCTCTCAAATTCTCTCTCTCCCTAAGAAGCCTACCATCACACTCTATCTCTTTCATAGGAGCCTAACATCTCTCTATCTCTACCTCTTTCTCTCAAATAGACTAGAATCTCCGTCTTTCTATCTCTCTCTCTTTCTCTAGAAGGAGCCTAGCATCCCTCAACCTGTCTCTCTCTCAAAGGAGCCTATCTTCTCTCTCTCTCTCTCTCTCTCTCTCTCTGTTTATCTCTCTCTCAAGGAGCCAGCGTGTATTGCTCTCACTCCCTCAAAGGAACCTAGAATCTCTATCTCTCTGTCTCTCTCTGACTCTCTCTCTCTCAAAGAAGCCTAGCATCTCTCTCTCTCTCTCAAAGGATTCTAGCATCGCTCTCTTTCTCTCTCTCCCTAAGAAGCCTAGCATCACACTGTCTGTCTTTCAAAGGAGCGTAATATCTAACCGTCTACATCTCTCTCTTCCTCCCAAAGCAGACTAGACACTCTCTCTCTCACACTCTCTCTCAAAGAAGCCTACCATCTCTCTCTATCTCTCTCTTAAAGTAGAATAGCATCTCTTTCCCTCTCTCTCTTTCTCTCTCAAAGAAGTATAGTATATATACATATATATACATTTATATATATCAAAGGATATTAGCATCTCACTTTCTCTGTCTCCGTAAGAGACCTTGCATCACACTCTTTCTCTTTCAAATCTGCCTAGCATCTCTCTTTCTACCTCTCTCTCTCTTTCTCTCAAAGGAGACTAGAATCACTCTCCCTCACTCTGCCTCTCTCAAAGAATCCTTGCATATATAACTCTCTCTCTCTGAAAGGAGTCTAGCATCCCTATGTCTCTCACTCTCAAAGTAGAGTAGCATCTCTCTCTCTGTCTCTCAAAGGAGCTTAGCATCTCTCTCTCTCAATGGAGCCAAGCATATCTCTCTCTCCCTCTCTCTCAAGACGCTTTGCATCTCTCTCTCTCTCTCTCAAAGGAGCCTACAATCTCCCTGTCTTTCTATCTCCCTCTTTCTCTCAAAAGAGCCGAGCATCCCTCACTCTCTCTCCCTCTCTCTAACGAGTTTTTCATCTCTCTCTGTCTGTCTGTCTCTCTCCCAACGGAACCTAGCATGTATCTCTGTCTCTCATTCAAAGGAGTCTAGCTTCACTCTCTCTATCAAAGAAGCCTGGACTCTCTCTGTCTCTGTATATCTTTCTTTCTCTAAAAGGAGCCTAGCATCACTCTCTCTGTCTCTCCCTGTCTCTCTCTCTCTCTCTCTCTCAAAGAAGCCTAGCATATCTATCCCTCTTTCTCTCTCTAAGGAGCCTAGCATATCTCTCCCTCCCTCTCTCTCAAAGTAGCCTAGCATATCTCTATCTCTCCCTCTCTCTTTGTCTCGAAGCAGCTTAGCATTTCTCTCCCTCTCTCTCTCTCGCTCTCAACAGTGTCAACCATCTCACTCTCTCTCTCTCCAAGGAGCAAATCGTCTCTCCCTCTCACTCATTCCCCCACAAAGTGTACTAGCATGCCTTTCTCTCTCTCTCTAAAGGTATTATAGGATCTCTATCTTTCTCCCTCTCGCTAAGAAACCTATCATCACACTCGCTCTCTTTCAAAGGAGACTAGCATCTCTGTCTATCTCTCAAAGGATTCTAGCATCTCTCTCTTTCTCACTCTCACTAAGAAGACTAGCATCACACTCTCTCTCTTTCAAAAGAGCTTACCATCTCTCTGTCTAACTATCTCTCTTTTTCTCAAAGGAGACTTGAATCTCCGTCTTTTTTCTCTCTTTCTCTCAAAGGAGCCTAGCATCCCTCACTCTCTCTCTGTGTCTCTCAACGGAGCCTTGCATGTATCCCTTTATCTCTCTCATTCAAAGGAGCCGAGCATGTCTCTCTCACTCGAAGGAGCCTAGCATATCTCTGTTACTGTATATCTCTCTTTCTCTCAAAGTAGCCTAGAATATCTCTCCCTCTCTCTCTCAAAGAAGCCAAGCATCTCTCTCTCTGTCTCTCCCAAAGGAGCCTAGCAACTCCCTGTCTTTCTCTCTCGCCTTCTCACAAGGGGCCTATCATCTCTCAGTCTCTGTCTGTCTATCTCTCTCTAAGGAGTCTAGCAAGTATCTCCCTCTCTCTCTCTCTCAAATGAGTCTAGTATCTCTCTCTCTTTCTCAAATGATCCTAGCATCTATCTCTTTCTCTCAAAGGTGTCTAGAATCTCTCTCTCTATCTCACAGTAGTCTAGAATCTCTCTCTAAGAGTTGCATAGCATCTCTGTCTATCTCTCTCCCTCTAATTAGCCTAGCATCTCTCTCTCTCTCTCTCAAATTAGTCTAGATACTCTCTCTTCACTGTCCCTCTGTCTCTCTCTGTAATGATCCTAGCATCACACTCAAAGGAGCCTAGCATCTCTCTGTCTCTGTATATCTCTCTTTCTCTCTAAGGAGCCTAGAATCTCTCAACCCCCCCTCTCTCTCTCAGAGTGGCCTATTATCCCTCTCACTCTCTCTCACAAAAGAGCCTGTCATCTCTCTCTCTGTCCATCTCTCTCTGTTTCTCTCTCTGTGAAAGGAGACTAGCATGTAACTCTCTCTCTTTCAAAAGAGACTAGCATCCCTCTCTCTCTCGAAGCATATCATCTCTCTGTCTCTGTATATCTCTCTTTCTCATAAAGGTGCCTAGAATCTTTCTCCTTCTCTCTCTCTCTCTCAAAGGAGCCTAGCATCTCTCTGTCTCTGTATATCTTTCTTTCTCTCAAAGGAGCCTAGAATCTCTCTCTCTCTCTCACTCTCTCTCTCAAAGGAGCCTACCATCACCCCCCTCTCTCTCTCAAAGTAGACTAGCATCTCTCTCTCCCCTCTCTCTCTCAAGGAAGCCTAGTATATATCTCTCTCTCTCTCCAAGGATTCTAGCATCTCACCCTTTCTCTCTCTCCCTAAGAAGCCTAGCATCACACTCTCCCTCTTTCAAAGGAGCCTAACATCTCTCTCTCTCTCTCTCTCTTTCTCTCAAAGGGGACTATAATCTCCCTGTCTTTCTATCTCTCTCACTTTACCTATTACTCCCGGGTCCTGGGAATTTGTCCCCATGGGACCATCTATGGGTTGTCCAGATAGAAGGAATAATGGAAAAGCTTCCCACATACACCCAGAGAAATCTACCACTTCTCCCCCAGAGTGGAGCTAATGCCCCTGTGAGGAAGGAGCTATGGGGGAACACAAGGAGAGTAAAAATATCCACACTTTGGTTGGACGCCCAGGTTCTAAGTCTGTTCAAACTCACATTCGAATGTGGGGCTTGGTGTCATCCTTGATAACATAGCTGCCAGAAGTGTCATCCAGTTGATCTAGAAAACGCACAACAGAAAGCATCAAGAACACTGACTGGAAGTGATGCAGGAACCCCTTTTACCTGCTTTTGTAGAGCAGCTGAAAGCAGGGTTTCCAAGCTTGCAAGGACGGGAGCTCCCTCAGAACACTAACAGCAGAACTACCGTATGATCCAGCAACCACACTTGTGGGTATTGACCCAAAAGGACTAAAATCGGGCTCTCAACGAGACACCTGCACTCCATTGTTCACTGCAACGTGATTCTGAAGAGCTAAGAGGTGGTAACAACCAAGATGCCCATCGACATATGAATGGGGAAAGAATATGTGGTTTATACATACAATGGAATCCAATTTAGCCTTGAAAAAAGGAAATTTTGCAATATGCAACAACATGGATGAACCCCTTGAGAACATTAAATGAAACAAGCCAGTCACAGAAAGAGAAATACTGCATGAATACACTTAACATGTAGTATCTAAAGTAGTCAAATCCATATAACCAAATGGTGGAATGGTGTTGGCCAGGGTTAGGGTCATGGGAAATGGGGAGTTACTAAACAAGGAGTGTAAAGTCTCAGTTAAGGAAGATGAATAAACTCTGGAGATCTGCTGTACGGCACTGCCAACAATACTACATTAAACACTTAAAACATCTGTTAGACGGTAGGTCTTACGTTAACTCTTCTAGCCACAACAAATATTGTTAAAAAATCATGTGGAAGAGGACTGGGACTTCTAGAAAGACAAATTGTAAATCAACAAAGTAACAGGTAAAAATTATTTTTAAAGCAGTTAAAGTCTCTAGAAGTTATCCTAAAGGTATACAGCATTTTAAGAAATATTCATTCAGGACAACTGAGTATTTGTCGGTAAGAATAGTGAGTTTGTGGCATCTGAGGCATGACTTGCTCCCTTACCTACCAAACCCATGCACTGTGTATCAGAAGCTCTACTTGGAGTGCTCTACTCCTGGGAGGTGCAGGCAGGGACAAAGTGGGTACCTTTCCTCACAGCTCTCATACGTAAAGAGCTAAAGGAAGGTACAGTGAAAAAAGTTCATCAAAGAGAGAATACTATTGAGAGGTAGAAATTGTAATTTTTTAGAACCAAATGGAAATCTTGGAGTTAAGAACCATAACCAAAATGTAGATTTGAGCTGGCAGAAGTAACCAGCAGCCAACTTAAAGCGAGATCCATGGAGATTATGGATTTTGCAGAACAGAGAGAAAAATTAATGAATGAAGGAAAACGAAGAGCCACAGAGAAATGTGGGGCATCAATAAGTGCAGCCACACGTGCAATGCGAATACAAGCAGGATTGGAGAAAGGAACAGAAAAATATTTAAAGTATTTAATGGCAGAAAATTCCCAAAATGTGACCAAAAAACAATACATACATCCAAGAAACTCTACAAATTCCAAGGAGCATAAACACAAAGAGCTCTCCATCTGGGCACATCATAGGCAAAATACCGAAAGCCAAAGATAAAGATCTTGAAGGCAAAAAGAGAAAAATAACGTGATATACATGTACACTCCAGTAAGATTAACAGCTGACTTCTCATCAGACATGATAGCAGTTGGAAGGCAGTGGGGACAACATGTTCTCATTGCTGAAAGTAAAAACTCAAACAAGAATCCTATATCCAGCAAATTACCTTTCACAGATGAAGGTGAAAAAAGTCATCCTTAGGTAAATAAAAACTGAGGAAACTTGTTGCTAGCTGACATGTCTTACAAGGAACATTAAAGGGAGAGAATTATTCAGCCAGGAGAAATATGAAGTCCTGATACACACAACATGGGTGAAACCCTAAGTTTTCATGCTAACTGGAGGAAAACACAAAGAATCACACATTGTATGATCCTCACTTATAGGAAATATCCAGAAGAGCAGAGCCTACAGGACAGAAAGTAGATTCGTGATTACCTACGGCTAGGGACAGTTCTTCCTTGTGTCATAATGAAAATATCTGAAAATTGATGGTAGCAATGGTGGCACAGCTCTGTGAATATACCAGCCACCACTCTATTGTGTATTTTAAGGGGATGAATTGTATGACATGTGAATTACACCTACACAATGAAAATAAATTCTACAGGAATTTCTTCAGACTGAAAAATTAAATTAAATGAGACAGCTATCTGAATCCAAACAAACAGAAAACACTGGTAAATGTACTTCTATAGGTAATTATAAAAGTCAGTATAATTGCATACTTTTTCTCTTTACTTAATTCTCTCAAAGAATCCTAGCATCTCTCTCTCAAAGGAGACTATATCCTCTCTGTCTCTCTCTGTTTATCTCTCTCTCAAAGAGCCAGCGTGTATTGCTCTCTCTCTATCAAAGGAACACAGAATCTCTATCTCTCTGTCTCACTCTGTCTCTCTCTCAGAGAAGCCTAGCATCTCTCTCTCTCTCTAAGGATTCTAGCATCTCTCAAATTCTCTCTCTCCCTAAGAAGCCTAGCACCACACTCTCCCTCTTTCAAAGGAGCCTAACATCTCTCTATCTCTCCCTCTTTCTCTCAAATAGACTAGAATCTCCGTCTTTCTATCTCTCTCTCTATCTCTCAAAGGAGCCTAGCATCCCTCAACCTGTCTCTCTCTCAAAGGAGCCTATCTTCTCTCTCTCTCTGTCTCTCTGTTTATCTCTCTCTCAAGGAGCCAGCGTGTATTGCTCTCACTCTCTCAAAGGAAACTAGAATCTCTATCTCTCTGTCTCACTATGACTCTCTCTCTCTCAAAGAAGCCTAGCATCTCTCTCTCTCTCTCTCTCAGGATTCTAGCATCTCTCAAATTCTCTCTCTCCCTAAGAAGCCTACCATCACACTCTATCTCTTTCATAGGAGCCTAACATCTCTCTATCTCTACCTCTTTCTCTCAAATAGACTAGAATCTCCGTCTTTCTATCTCTCTCTCTTTCTCTAGAAGGAGCCTAGCATCCCTCAACCTGTCTCTCTCTCAAAGGAGCCTATCTTCTCTCTCTCTCTCTCTCTCTCTCTCTCTGTTTATCTCTCTCTCAAGGAGCCAGCGTGTATTGCTCTCACTCCCTCAAAGGAACCTAGAATCTCTATCTCTCTGTCTCTCTCTGACTCTCTCTCTCTAAGAAGCCTAGCATCTCTCTCTCTCTCTCAAAGGATTCTAGCATCGCTCTCTTTCTCTCTCTCCCTAAGAAGCCTAGCATCACACTGTCTGTCTTTCAAAGGAGCGTAATATCTAACCGTCTACATCTCTCTCTTCCTCCCAAAGCAGACTAGACACTCTCTCTCTCACACTCTCTCTCAAAGAAGCCTACCATCTCTCTCTATCTCTCTCTTAAAGTAGAATAGCATCTCTTTCCCTCTCTCTCTTTCTCTCTCAAAGAAGTATAGTATATATACATATATATACATTTATATATATCAAAGGATATTAGCATCTCACTTTCTCTGTCTCCGTAAGAGACCTTGCATCACACTCTTTCTCTTTCAAATCTGCCTAGCATCTCTCTTTCTACCTCTCTCTCTCTTTCTCTCAAAGGAGACTAGAATCACTCTCCCTCACTCTGCCTCTCTCAAAGAATCCTTGCATATATAACTCTCTCTCTCTGAAAGGAGTCTAGCATCCCTATGTCTCTCACTCTCAAAGTAGAGTAGCATCTCTCTCTCTGTCTCTCAAAGGAGCTTAGCATCTCTCTCTCTCAATGGAGCCAAGCATCTCTCTCTCTCCCTCTCTCTCAAGACGCTTTGCATCTCTCTCTCTCTCTCTCAAAGGAGCCTACAATCTCCCTGTCTTTCTATCTCCCTCTTTCTCTCAAAAGAGCCGAGCATCCCTCACTCTCTCTCCCTCTCTCTAACGAGTTTTTCATCTCTCTCTGTCTGTCTGTCTCTCTCCCAACGGAACCTAGCATGTATCTCTGTCTCTCATTCAAAGGAGTCTAGCTTCACTCTCTCTATCAAAGAAGCCTGGACTCTCTCTGTCTCTGTATATCTTTCTTTCTCTAAAAGGAGCCTAGCATCACTCTCTCTGTCTCTCCCTGTCTCTCTCTCTCTCTCTCTCTCAAAGAAGCCTAGCATATCTATCCCTCTTTCTCTCTCTAAGGAGCCTAGCATATCTCTCCCTCCCTCTCTCTCAAAGTAGCCTAGCATATCTCTATCTCTCCCTCTCTCTTTGTCTCGAAGCAGCTTAGCATTTCTCTCCCTCTCTCTCTCTCGCTCTCAACAGTGTCAACCATCTCACTCTCTCTCTCTCCAAGGAGCAAATCGTCTCTCCCTCTCACTCATTCCCCCACAAAGTGTACTAGCATGCCTTTCTCTCTCTCTCTAAAGGTATTATAGGATCTCTATCTTTCTCCCTCTCGCTAAGAAACCTATCATCACACTCGCTCTCTTTCAAAGGAGACTAGCATCTCTGTCTATCTCTCAAAGGATTCTAGCATCTCTCTCTTTCTCACTCTCACTAAGAAGACTAGCATCACACTCTCTCTCTTTCAAAAGAGCTTACCATCTCTCTGTCTAACTATCTCTCTTTTTCTCAAAGGAGACTAGAATCTCCGTCTTTTTTCTCTCTTTCTCTCAAAGGAGCCTAGCATCCCTCACTCTCTCTCTGTGTCTCTCAACGGAGCCTTGCATGTATCCCTTTATCTCTCTCATTCAAAGGAGCCGAGCATGTCTCTCTCACTCGAAGGAGCCTAGCATATCTCTGTTACTGTATATCTCTCTTTCTCTCAAAGTAGCCTAGAATATCTCTCCCTCTCTCTCTCAAAGAAGCCAAGCATCTCTCTCTCTGTCTCTCCCAAAGGAGCCTAGCAACTCCCTGTCTTTCTCTCTCGCCTTCTCACAAGGGGCCTATCATCTCTCAGTCTCTGTCTGTCTATCTCTCTCTAAGGAGTCTAGCAAGTATCTCCCTCTCTCTCTCTCTCAAATGAGTCTAGTATCTCTCTCTCTTTCTCAAATGATCCTAGCATCTATCTCTTTCTCTCAAAGGTGTCTAGAATCTCTCTCTCTATCTCACAGTAGTCTAGAATCTCTCTCTAAGAGTTGCATAGCATCTCTGTCTATCTCTCTCCCTCTAATTAGCCTAGCATCTCTCTCTCTCTCTCTCAAATTAGTCTAGATACTCTCTCTTCACTGTCCCTCTGTCTCTCTCTGTAATGATCCTAGCATCACACTCAAAGGAGCCTAGCATCTCTCTGTCTCTGTATATCTCTCTTTCTCTCTAAGGAGCCTAGAATCTCTCAACCCCCCCTCTCTCTCTCAGAGTGGCCTATTATCCCTCTCACTCTCTCTCACAAAAGAGCCTGTCATCTCTCTCTCTGTCCATCTCTCTCTGTTTCTCTCTCTGTGAAAGGAGACTAGCATGTAACTCTCTCTCTTTCAAAAGAGACTAGCATCCCTCTCTCTCTCGAAGCATATCATCTCTCTGTCTCTGTATATCTCTCTTTCTCATAAAGGTGCCTAGAATCTTTCTCCTTCTCTCTCTCTCTCTCAAAGGAGCCTAGCATCTCTCTGTCTCTGTATATCTTTCTTTCTCTCAAAGGAGCCTAGAATCTCTCTCTCTCTCTCACTCTCTCTCTCAAAGGAGCCTACCATCACCCCCCTCTCTCTCTCAAAGTAGACTAGCATCTCTCTCTCCCCTCTCTCTCTCAAGGAAGCCTAGTATATATCTCTCTCTCTCTCCAAGGATTCTAGCATCTCACCCTTTCTCTCTCTCCCTAAGAAGCCTAGCATCACACTCTCCCTCTTTCAAAGGAGCCTAACATCTCTCTCTCTCTCTCTCTCTTTCTCTCAAAGGGGACTATAATCTCCCTGTCTTTCTATCTCTCTCACTTTACCTATTACTCCCGGGTCCTGGGAATTTGTCCCCATGGGACCATCTATGGGTTGTCCAGATAGAAGGAATAATGGAAAAGCTTCCCACATACACCCAGAGAAATCTACCACTTCTCCCCCAGAGTGGAGCTAATGCCCCTGTGAGGAAGGAGCTATGGGGGAACACAAGGAGAGTAAAAATATCCACACTTTGGTTGGACGCCCAGGTTCTAAGTCTGTTCAAACTCACATTCGAATGTGGGGCTTGGTGTCATCCTTGATAACATAGCTGCCAGAAGTGTCATCCAGTTGATCTAGAAAACGCACAACAGAAAGCATCAAGAACACTGACTGGAAGTGATGCAGGAACCCCTTTTACCTGCTTTTGTAGAGCAGCTGAAAGCAGGGTTTCCAAGCTTGCAAGGACGGGAGCTCCCTCAGAACACTAACAGCAGAACTACCGTATGATCCAGCAACCACACTTGTGGGTATTGACCCAAAAGGACTAAAATCGGGCTCTCAACGAGACACCTGCACTCCATTGTTCACTGCAACGTGATTCTGAAGAGCTAAGAGGTGGTAACAACCAAGATGCCCATCGACATATGAATGGGGAAAGAATATGTGGTTTATACATACAATGGAATCCAATTTAGCCTTGAAAAAAGGAAATTTTGCAATATGCAACAACATGGATGAACCCCTTGAGAACATTAAATGAAACAAGCCAGTCACAGAAAGAGAAATACTGCATGAATACACTTAACATGTAGTATCTAAAGTAGTCAAATCCATATAACCAAATGGTGGAATGGTGTTGGCCAGGGTTAGGGTCATGGGAAATGGGGAGTTACTAAACAAGGAGTGTAAAGTCTCAGTTAAGGAAGATGAATAAACTCTGGAGATCTGCTGTACGGCACTGCCAACAATACTACATTAAACACTTAAAACATCTGTTAGACGGTAGGTCTTACGTTAACTCTTCTAGCCACAACAAATATTGTTAAAAAATCATGTGGAAGAGGACTGGGACTTCTAGAAAGACAAATTGTAAATCAACAAAGTAACAGGTAAAAATTATTTTTAAAGCAGTTAAAGTCTCTAGAAGTTATCCTAAAGGTATACAGCATTTTAAGAAATATTCATTCAGGACAACTGAGTATTTGTCGGTAAGAATAGTGAGTTTGTGGCATCTGAGGCATGACTTGCTCCCTTACCTACCAAACCCATGCACTGTGTATCAGAAGCTCTACTTGGAGTGCTCTACTCCTGGGAGGTGCAGGCAGGGACAAAGTGGGTACCTTTCCTCACAGCTCTCATACGTAAAGAGCTAAAGGAACGTACAGTGAAAAAAGTTCATCAAAGAGAGAATACTATTGAGAGGTAGAAATTGTAATTTTTTAGAACCAAATGGAAATCTTGGAGTTAAGAACCATAACCAAAATGTAGATTTGAGCTGGCAGAAGTAACCAGCAGCCAACTTAAAGCGAGATCCATGGAGATTATGGATTTTGCAGAACAGAGAGAAAAATTAATGAATGAAGGAAAACGAAGAGCCACAGAGAAATGTGGGGCATCAATAAGTGCAGCCACACGTGCAATGCGAATACAAGCAGGATTGGAGAAAGGAACAGAAAAATATTTAAAGTATTTAATGGCAGAAAATTCCCAAAATGTGACCAAAAAACAATACATACATCCAAGAAACTCTACAAATTCCAAGGAGCATAAACACAAAGAGCTCTCCATCTGGGCACATCATAGGCAAAATACCGAAAGCCAAAGATAAAGATCTTGAAGGCAAAAAGAGAAAAATAACGTGATATACATGTACACTCCAGTAAGATTAACAGCTGACTTCTCATCAGACATGATAGCAGTTGGAAGGCAGTGGGGACAACATGTTCTCATTGCTGAAAGTAAAAACTCAAACAAGAATCCTATATCCAGCAAATTACCTTTCACAGATGAAGGTGAAAAAAGACATCCTTAGGTAAATAAAAACTGAGGAAACTTGTTGCTAGCTGACATGTCTTACAAGGAACATTAAAGGGAGAGAATTATTCAGCCATGAGAAATATGAAGTCCTGATACACACAACATGGGTGAAACCCTAAGTTTTCATGCTAACTGGAGGAAAACACAAAGAATCACACATTGTATGATCCTCACTTATAGGAAATATCCAGAAGAGCCGAGCCTACAGGACAGAAAGTAGATTCGTGATTACCTACGGCTAGGGACAGTTCTCCCTTGTGTCATAATGAAAATATCTGAAAATTGATGGTATCAATGGTGGCACAGCTCTGTGAATATACCAGCCACCACTCTATTGTGTATTTTAAGGGGATGAATTGTATGACATGTGAATTACACCTACACAATGAAAATAAATTCTACAGGAATTTCTTCAGACTGAAAAATTAAATTAAATGAGACAGCTATCAGAATCCAAACAAACAGAAAACACTGGTAAATGTACTTCTATAGGTAATTATAAAAGTCAGTGTAATTGCATACTTTTTCTCTTTACTTAATTCTCTCAAAGAATCCTAGCATCTCTCTCTCAAAGGAGACTATATCCTCTCTGTCTCTCTCTGTTTATCTCTCTCTCAAAGAGCCAGCGTGTATTGCTCTCTCTATATCAAAGGAACACAGAATCTCTATCTCTCTGTCTCACTCTGTCTCTCTCTCAGAGAAGCCTAGCATCTCTCCCTCTCTCTAAGGATTCTAGCATCTCTCAAATTCTCTCTCTCCCTAAGAAGCCTAGCACCACACTCTCCCTCTTTCAAAGGAGCCTAACATCTCTCTATCTCTCCCTCTTTCTCTCAAATAGACTAGAATCTCCGTCTTTCTATCTCTCTCTCTATCTCTCAAAGGAGCCTAGCATCCCTCAACCTGTCTCTCTCTCAAAGGAGCCTATCTTCTCTCTCTCTCTGTCTCTCTGTTTATCTCTCTCTCAAGGAGCCAGCGTGTATTGCTCTCACTCTCTCAAAGGAAACTAGAATCTCTCTCTCTCTGTCTCACTATGACTCTATCTCTCTCAAAGAAGCCTAGCACCTCTCTCTCTCTCTCTCTCTCTCTCTCTCTCTCAGGATCCTAGCATCTCTCAAATTCTCTCTCTCCCTAAGAAGCCTGGCATCACACTCTCCCTCTTTCATAGGAGCCTAACATCTCTCTATCTCTACCTCTTTCTCTCAAATAGACTAGAATCTCCGTCTTTCTATCTCTCTCTCTTTCTCTAGAAGGAGCCTAGCATCCCTCAACCTGTCTCTCTCTCAAAGGAGCCTATCTTCTCTCTCTCTCTCTCTCTCTCTCTCTGTTTATCTCTCTCTCAAGGAGCCAGCGTGTATTGCTCTCACTCCCTCAAAGGAACCTAAAATCTCTATCTCTCTGTCTCTCTCTGACTCTCTCTCTCTCAAAGAAGCCTAGCATCTCTCTCTCTCGCTCAAAGGATTCTAGCATCGCTCTCTTTCTCTCTCTCCCTAAGAAGCCTAGCATCACACTGTCTGTCTTTCAAAGGAGCGTAATATCTAACCGTCTACATCTCTCTCTTCCTCCCAAAGCAGACTAGACACTCTCTCTCTCACACTCTCTCTCAAAGAAGCCTACCATCTCTCTCTATCTCTCTCTTAAAGTAGAATAGCATCTCTTTCCCTCTCTCTCTTTCTCTCTCAAAGAAGTATAGTATATATACATATATATACATTTATATATATCAAAGGATATTAGCATCTCACTTTCTCTGTCTCCGTAAGAGACCTTGCATCACACTCTTTCTCTTTCAAATCTGCCTAGCATCTCTCTTTCTACCTCTCTCTCTCTTTCTCTCAAAGGAGACTAGAATCACTCTCCCTCACTCTGCCTCTCTCAAAGAATCCTTGCATATATAACTCTCTCTCTCTGAAAGGAGTCTAGCATCCCTATGTCTCTCACTCTCAAAGTAGAGTAGCATCTCTCTCTCTCTGTCTCTCAAAGGAGCTTAGCATCTCTCTCTCTCAATGGAGCCAAGCATCTCTCTCTCTCCCTCTCTCTCAAGACGCTTTGCATCTCTCTCTCTCTCTCTCAAAGGAGCCTACAATCTCCCTGTCTTTCTATCTCCCTCTTTCTCTCAAAAGAGCTGAGCATCCCTCACTCTCTCTCCCTCTCTCTAACGAGATTTTCATCTCTCTCTGTCTGTCTGTCTCTCTCCCAACGGAACCTAGCATGTATCTCTGTCTCTCATTCAAAGGAGTCTAGCTTCACTCTCTCTATCAAAGAAGCCTGGAGTCTCTCTGTCTCTGTATATCTTTCTTTCTCTAAAAGGAGCCTAGCATCTCTCTCTCTGTCTCTCCCTGTCTCTCTCTCTCTCTCTCTCTCAAAGAAGCCTAGCATATCTATCCCTCTTTCTCTCTCTAAGGAGCCTAGCATATCTCTCCCTCCCTCTCTCTCAAAGTAGCCTAGCATATCTCTATCTCTCCCTCTCTCTTTGTCTCGAAGCAGCTTAGCATTTCTCTCCCTCTCTCTCTCTCGCTCTCAACAGTGTCAACCATCTCACTCTCTCTCTCTCCAAGGAGCAAATCGTCTCTCCCTCTCACTCATTCCCCCACAAAGTGTACTAGCATGCCTTTCTCTCTCTCTCTCTAAAGGGATTATAGGATCTCTATCTTTCTCCCTCTCGCTAAGAAACCTATCATCACACTCGCTCTCTTTCAAAGGAGACTAGCATCTCTGTCTATCTCTCAAAGGATTCTAGCATCTCTCTCTTTCTCACTCTCACTAAGAAGACTAGCATCACACTCTCTCTCTTTCAAAAGAGCTTTCCATCTCTCTGTCTAACTATCTCTCTTTTTCTCAAAGGAGACTAGAATCTCCGTCTTTTTTCTCTCTCTCTCAAAGGAGCCTAGCATCCCTCACTCTCTCTCTGTGTCTCTCAACGGAGCCTTGCATGTATCCCTTTATCTCTCTCATTCAAAGGAGCCGAGCATGTCTCTCTCACTCGAAGGAGCCTAGCATATCTCTGTTACTGTATATCTCCTCTTTCTCTCAAAGTAGCCTAGAATATCTCTCCCTCTCTCTCTCAAAGAAGCCAAGCATCTCTCTCTCTGTCTCTCCCAAAGGAGCCTAGCAACTCCCTGTCTTTCTCTCTCGCCTTCTCACAAGGGGCCTATCATCTCTCAGTCTCTGTCTGTCTATCTCTCTCTAAGGAGTCTAGCAAGTATCTCCCTCTCTCTCTCTCTCAAATGAGTCTAGTATCTCTCTCTCTTTCTCAAATGATCCTAGCATCTATCTCTTACTCTCAAAGGTGTCTAGAATCTCTCTCTCTATCTCACAGTAGTCTAGAATCTCTCTCTAAGAGTTGCATAGCATCTCTGTCTATCTCTGACCCTCTAATTAGCCTAGCATCTCTCTCTCTCTCTCTCAAATTAGTCTAGATACTCTCTCTTCACTGTCCCTCTGTCTCTCTCTGTAATGATCCTAGCATCACACTCAAAGGAGCCTAGCATCTCTCTGTCTCTGTATATCTCTCTTTCTCTCTAAGGAGCCTAGAATCTCTCAACCCCCCCTCTCTCTCTCAGAGTGGCCTATTATCCCTCTCACTCTCTCTCACAAAAGAGCCTGTCATCTCTCTCTCTGTCCATCTCTCTCTGTTTCTCTCTCTGTGAAAGGAGACTAGCATGTAACTCTCTCTCTTTCAAAAGAGACTAGCATCCCTCTCTCTCTCGAAGCATATCATCTCTCTGTCTCTGTATATCTCTCTTTCTCTTAAAGGAGCCTAGAATCTTTCTCCTTCTCTCTCTCTCTCTCAAAGGAGCCTAGCATCTCTCTGTCTCTGTATATCTTTCTTTCTCTCAAAGGAGCCTAGAATCTCTCTCTCTCTCTCACTCTCTCTCTCAAAGGAGCCTACCATCACCCCCCTCTCTCTCTCAAAGTAGACTAGCATCTCTCTCTCCCCTCTCTCTCTCAAGGAAGCCTAGTATATCTCTCTCTCTCTCTCCAAGGATTCTAGCATCTCACCCTTTCTCTCTCTCCCTAAGAAGCCTAGCATCACACTCTCCCTCTTTCAAAGGAGCCTAACATCTCTCTCTCTCTCTCTCTCTTTCTCTCAAAGGGGACTATAATCTCCCTGTCTTTCTATCTCTCTCACTTTACCTATTACTCCCGGGTCCTGGGAATTTGTCCCCATGGGACCATCTATGGGATGTCCAGATAGAAGGAATAATGGAAAAGCTTCCCACATACACCCAGAGAAATCTACCACTTCTCCCCCAGAGTGGAGCTAATGCCCCTGTGAGGAAGGAGCTATGGGGGAACACAAGGAGAGTAAAAATATCCACACTTTGGTTGGACGCCCAGGTTCTAAGTCTGTTCAAACTCACATTCGAATGTGGGGCTTGGTGTCATCCTTGATAACATAGCTGCCAGAAGTGTCATCCAGTTGATCTAGAAAACGCACAACAGAAAGCATCAAGAACACTGACTGGAAGTGATGCAGGAACCCCTTTTACCTGCTTTTGTAGAGCAGCTGAAAGCAGGGTTTCCAAGCTTGCAAGGACGGGAGCTCCCTCAGAACACTAACAGCAGAACTACCGTATGATCCAGCAACCACACTTGTGGGTATTGACCCAAAAGGACTAAAATCGGGCTCTCAACGAGACACCTGCACTCCATTGTTCACTGCAACGTGATTCTGAAGAGCTAAGAGGTGGTAACAACCAAGATGCCCATCGACATATGAATGGGGAAAGAATATGTGGTTTATACATACAATGGAATCCAATTTAGCCTTGAAAAAAGGAAATTTTGCAATATGCAACAACATGGATGAACCCCTTGAGAACATTAAATGAAACAAGCCAGTCACAGAAAGAGAAATACTGCATGAATACACTTAACATGTAGTATCTAAAGTAGTCAAATCCATATAACCAAATGGTGGAATGGTGTTGGCCAGGGTTAGGGTCATGGGAAATGGGGAGTTACTAAAAAAGGAGTGTAAAGTCTCAGTTAAGGAAGATGAATAAACTCTGGAGATCTGCTGTACGGCACTGCCAACAATACTACATTAAACACTTAAAACATCTGTTAGACGGTAGGTCTTACGTTAACTCTTCTAGCCACAACAAATATTGTTAAAAAATCATGTGGAAGAGGACTGGGACTTCTAGAAAGACAAATTGTAAATCAACAAAGTAACAGGTATAAATTATTTTTAAAGCAGTTAAAGTCTCTAGAAGTTATCCTAAAGGTATACAGCATTTTAAGAAATATTCATTCAGGACAACTGAGTATTTGTCGGTAAGAATAGTGAGTTTGTGGCATCTGAGGCATGACTTGCTCCCTTACCTACCAAACCCATGCACTGTGTATCAGAAGCTCTACTTGGAGTGCTCTACTCCTGGGAGGTGCAGGCAGGGACAAAGTGGGTACCTTTCCTCACAGCTCTCATACGTAAAGAGCTAAAGGAAGGTACAGTGAAAAAAGTTCATCAAAGAGAGAATACTATTGAGAGGTAGAAATTGTAATTTTTTAGAACCAAATGGAAATCTTGGAGTTAAGAACCATAACCAAAATGTAGATTTGAGCTGGCAGAAGTAACCAGCAGCCAACTTAAAGCGAGATCCATGGAGATTATGGATTTTGCAGAACAGAGAGAAAAATTAATGAATGAAGGAGAACGAAGAGCCACAGAGAAATGTGGGGCATCAATAAGTGCAGCCACACTTGCAATGAGAATACAAGCAGGATTGGAGAAAGGAACAGAAAAATATTTAAAGTATTTAATGGCAGAAAATTCCCAAAATGTGACCAAAAAACAATACATACATCCAAGAAACTCTACAAATTCCAAGGAGCATAAACACAAAGAGCTCTCCATCTGGGCACATCATAGGCAAAATACCGAAAGCCAAAGATAAAGATCTTGAAGGCAAAAAGAGAAAAATAACGTGATATACATGTACACTCCAGTAAGATTAACAGCTGACTACTCATCAGACATGGTAGCATTTGGAAGGCAGTGGGGACAACATGTTCTCATTGCTGAAAGTAAAAACTCAAACAAGAATCCTATATCCAGCAAATTACCTTTCACAGATGAAGGTGAAAAAAGACATCCTTAGGTAAATAAAAACTGAGGAAACTTGTTGCTAGCTGACATGTCTTACAAGGAACATTAAAGGGAGAGAATTATTCAGCCATGAGAAATATGAAGTCCTGATACACACAACATGGGTGAAACCCTAAGTTTTCATGCTAACTGGAGGAAAACACAAAGAATCACACATTGTATGATCCTCACTTATAGGAAATGTCCAGAAGAGCCGAGCCTACAGGACAGAAAGTAGATTCGTGATTACCTACGGCTAGGGACAGTTCTCCCTTGTGTCATAATGAAAATATCTGAAAATTGATGGTAGCAATGGTGGCACAGCTCTGTGAATATACCAGCCACCACTCTATTGTGTATTTTAAGGGGATGAATTGTATGACATGTGAATTACACCTACACAATGAAAATAAATTCTACAGGAATTTCTTCAGACTGAAAAATTAAATTAAATGAGACAGCTATCTGAATCCAAACAAACAGAAAACACTGGTAAATGTACTTCTATAGGTAATTATAAAAGTCAGTATAATTGCATACTTTTTCTCTTTACTTAATTCTCTCAAAGAATCCTAGCATCTCTCTCTCAAAGGAGACTATATCCTCTCTGTCTCTCTCTGTTTATCTCTCTCTCAAAGAGCCAGCGTGTATTGCTCTCTCTCTATCAAAGGAACACAGAATCTCTATCTCTCTGTCTCACTCTGTCTCTCTCTCAGAGAAACCTAGCATCTCTCTCTCTTTCTCAGGATTCTAGCATCTCTCAAATTCTCTCTCTCCCTAAGAAGCCTAGCACCACACTCTCCCTCTTTCAAAGGAGCCTAACATCTCTCTGTCTCTCCCTCTTTCTCTCAAATAGACCAGAATCTCCGTCTTTCTATCTCTCTCTCTATCTCTCAAAGGAGCCTAGCATCCCTCAACCTGTCTCTCTCTCAAAGGAGCCTATCTTCTCTCTCTCTCTGTCTCTCTGTTTATCTCTCTCTCAAGGAGCCAGCGTGTATTGCTCTCACTCTCTCAAAGGAAACTAGAATCTCTATCTCTCTGTCTTACTCTGACTCTATCTCTCTCAAAGAAGCCTAGCACCTCTCTCTCTCTCGCTCTCTCTCTCTCTCTCTCTCTCTCTCTCTCTCTCTCTCTCAGGATTCTAGCATCTCTCAAATTCTCTCTCTCCCTAAGAAGCCTAGCATCACACTCTCCCTCTTTCATAGGAGCCTAACATCTCTCTATCTCTACCTCTTTCTCTCAAATAGACTAGAATCTCCGTCTTTCTATCTCTCTCTCTTTCTCTAGAAGGAGCCTAGCATCCCTCAACCTGTCTCTCTCTCAAAGGAGCCTATCTTCTCTCTCTCTCTCTCTCTCTCTCTCTCTCTGTTTATCTCTCTCTCAAGGAGCCAGCGTGTATTGCTCTCACTCCCTCAAAGGAACCTAGAATCTCTATCTCTCTGTCTCTCTCTGACTCTCTCTCTCTCAAAGAAGCCTAGCATCTCTCTCTCTCGCTCAAAGGATTCTAGCATCGCTCTCTTTCTCTCTCTCCCTAAGAAGCCTAGCATCACACTGTCTGTCTTTCAAAGGAGCGTAATATCTAACCGTCTACATCTCTCTCTTCCTCCCAAAGCAGACTAGACACTCTCTCTCTCACACTCTCTCTCAAAGAAGCCTACCATCTCTCTCTATCTCTCTCTTAAAGTAGAATAGCATCTCTTTCCCTCTCTCTCTTTCTCTCTCAAAGAAGTATAGTATATATACATATATATACATTTATATATATCAAAGGATATTAGCATCTCACTTTCTCTGTCTCCGTAAGAGACCTTGCATCACACTCTTTCTCTTTCAAATCTGCCTAGCATCTCTCTTTCTACCTCTCTCTCTCTTTCTCTCAAAGGAGACTAGAATCACTCTCCCTCACTCTGCCTCTCTCAAAGAATCCTTGCATATATAACTCTCTCTCTCTGAAAGGAGTCTAGCATCCCTATGTCTCTCACTCTCAAAGTAGAGTAGCATCTCTCTCTCTCTGTCTCTCAAAGGAGCTTAGCATCTCTCTCTCTCAATGGAGCCAAGCATCTCTCTCTCTCCCTCTCTCTCAAGACGCTTTGCATCTCTCTCTCTCTCTCTCAAAGGAGCCTACAATCTCCCTGTCTTTCTATCTCCCTCTTTCTCTCAAAAGAGCTGAGCATCCCTCACTCTCTCTCCCTCTCTCTAACGAGTTTTTCATCTCTCTCTGTCTGTCTGTCTCTCTCCCAACGGAACCTAGCATGTATCTCTGTCTCTCATTCAAAGGAGTCTAGCTTCACTCTCTCTATCAAAGAAGCCTGGAGTCTCTCTGTCTCTGTATATCTTTCTTTCTCTAAAAGGAGCCTAGCATCTCTCTCTCTGTCTCTCCCTGTCTCTCTCTCTCTCTCTCTCTCAAAGAAGCCTAGCATATCTATCCCTCTTTCTCTCTCTAAGGAGCCTAGCATATCTCTCCCTCCCTCTCTCTCAAAGTAGCCTAGCATATCTCTATCTCTCCCTCTCTCTTTGTCTCGAAGCAGCTTAGCATTTCTCTCCCTCTCTCTCTCTCGCTCTCAACAGTGTCAACCATCTCACTCTCTCTCTCTCCAAGGAGCAAATCGTCTCTCCCTCTCACTCATTCCCCCACAAAGTGTACTAGCATGCCTTTCTCTCTCTCTCTAAAGGGATTATAGGATCTCTATCTTTCTCCCTCTCGCTAAGAAACCTATCATCACACTCGCTCTCTTTCAAAGGAGACTAGCATCTCTGTCTATCTCTCAAAGGATTCTAGAATCTCTCTCTTTCTCACTCTCACTAATAAGACTAGCATCACACTCTCTCTCTTTCAAAAGAGCTTACCATCTCTCTGTCTAACTATCTCTCTTTTTCTCAAAGGAGACTAGAATCTCCGTCTTTTTTCTCTCTTTCTCTCAAAGGAGCCTAGCATCCCTCACTCTCTCTCTGTGTCTCTCAACGGAGCCTTGCATGTATCCCTTTATCTCTCTCATTCAAAGGAGCCGAGCATGTCTCTCTCACTCGAAGGAGCCTAGCATATCTCTGTTACTGTATATCTCTCTTTCTCTCAAAGTAGCCTAGAATATCTCTCCCTCTCTCTCTCAAAGAAGCCAAGCATCTCTCTCTCTGTCTCTCCCAAAGGAGCCTAGCAACTCCCTGTCTTTCTCTCTCGCCTTCTCACAAGGGGCCTATCATCTCTCAGTCTCTGTCTGTCTATCTCTCTCTAAGGAGTCTAGCAAGTATCTCCCTCTCTCTCTCTCTCAAAGGAGTCTATTATCTCTCTCTCTTTCTCAAATGATCCTAGCATCTATCTCTTTCTCTCAAAGGTGTCTAGAATCTCTCTCTCTATCTCACAGTAGTCTAGAATCTCTCTCTAAGAGTTGCATAGCATCTCTGTCTATCTCTCTCCCTCTAATTAGCCTAGCATCTCTCTCTCTCTCTCTCAAATTAGTCTAGATACTCTCTCTTCACTGTCCCTCTGTCTCTCTCTGTAATGATCCTAGCATCACACTCAAAGGAGCCTAGCATCTCTCTGTCTCTGTATATCTCTCTTTCTCTCTAAGGAGCCTAGAATCTCTCAACCCCCCCCTCTCTCTAAGAGTGGCCTATTATCCCTCTCACTCTCTCTCACAAAAGAGCCTGTCATCTCTCTCTCTGTCCATCTCTCTCTGTTTCTCTCTCTGTGAAAGGAGACTAGCATGTAACTCTCTCTCTTTCAAAAGAGACTAGCATCCCTCTCTCTCTCGAAGCATATCATCTCTCTGTCTCTGTATATCTCTCTTTCTCTTAAAGGAGCCTAGAATCTTTCTCCTTCTCTCTCTCTCTCTCAAAGGAGCCTAGCATCTCTCTGTCTCTGTATATCTTTCTTTCTCTCAAAGGAGCCTAGAATCTCTCTCTCTCTCTCACTCTCTCTCTCAAAGGAGCCTACCATCACCCCCCTCTCTCTCTCAAAGTAGACTAGCATCTCTCTCTCCCCTCTCTCTCTCAAGGAAGCCTAGTATATCTCTCTCTCTCTCTCCAAGGATTCTAGCATCTCACCCTTTCTCTCTCTCCCTAAGAAGCCTAGCATCACACTCTCCCTCTTTCAAAGGAGCCTAACATCTCTCTCTCTCTCTCTTTCTCTCAAAGGGGACTATAATCTCCCTGTCTTTCTATCTCTCTCACTTTACCTATTACTCCCGGGTCCTGGGAATTTGTCCCCATGGGACCATCTATGGGATGTCCAGATAGAAGGAATAATGGAAAAGCTTCCCACATACACCCAGAGAAATCTACCACTTCTCCCCCAGAGTGGAGCTAATGCCCCTGTGAGGAAGGAGCTATGGGGGAACACAAGGAGAGTAAAAATATCCACACTTTGGTTGGACGCCCAGGTTCTAAGTCTGTTCAAACTCACATTCGAATGTGGGGCTTGGTGTCATCCTTGATAACATAGCTGCCAGAAGTGTCATCCAGTTGATCTAGAAAACGCACAACAGAAAGCATCAAGAACACTGACTGGAAGTGATGCAGGAACCCCTTTTACCTGCTTTTGTAGAGCAGCTGAAAGCAGGGTTTCCAAGCTTGCAAGGACGGGAGCTCCCTCAGAACACTAACAGCAGAACTACCGTATGATCCAGCAACCACACTTGTGGGTATTGACCCAAAAGGACTAAAATCGGGCTCTCAACGAGACACCTGCACTCCATTGTTCACTGCAACGTGATTCTGAAGAGCTAAGAGGTGGTAACAACCAAGATGCCCATCGACATATGAATGGGGAAAGAATATGTGGTTTATACATACAATGGAATCCAATTTAGCCTTGAAAAAAGGAAATTTTGCAATATGCAACAACATGGATGAACCCCTTGAGAACATTAAATGAAACAAGCCAGTCACAGAAAGAGAAATACTGCATGAATACACTTAACATGTAGTATCTAAAGTAGTCAAATCCATATAACCAAATGGTGGAATGGTGTTGGCCAGGGTTAGGGTCATGGGAAATGGGGAGTTACTAAAAAAGGAGTGTAAAGTCTCAGTTAAGGAAGATGAATAAACTCTGGAGATCTGCTGTACGGCACTGCCAACAATACTACATTAAACACTTAAAACATCTGTTAGACGGTAGGTCTTACGTTAACTCTTCTAGCCACAACAAATATTGTTAAAAAATCATGTGGAAGAGGACTGGGACTTCTAGAAAGACAAATTGTAAATGAACAAAGTAACAGGTAAAAATTATTTTTAAAGCAGTTAAAGTCTCTAGAAGTTATCCTAAAGGTATACAGCATTTTAAGAAATATTCATTCAGGACAACTGAGTATTTGTCGGTAAGAATAGTGAGTTTGTGGCATCTGAGGCATGACTTGCTCCCTTACCTACCAAACCCATGCACTGTGTATCAGAAGCTCTACTTGGAGTGCTCTACTCCTGGGAGGTGCAGGCAGGGACAAAGTGGGTACCTTTCCTCACAGCTCTCATACGTAAAGAGCTAAAGGAAGGTACAGTGAAAAAAGTTCATCAAAGAGAGAATACTATTGAGAGGTAGAAATTGTAATTTTTTAGAACCAAATGGAAATCTTGGAGTTAAGAACCATAACCAAAATGTAGATTTGAGCTGGCAGAAGTAACCAGCAGCCAACTTAAAGCGAGATCCATGGAGATTATGGATTTTGCAGAACAGAGAGAAAAATTAATGAATGAAGGAGAACGAAGAGCCACAGAGAAATGTGGGGCATCAATAAGTGCAGCCACACTTGCAATGAGAATACAAGCAGGATTGGAGAAAGGAACAGAAAAATATTTAAAGTATTTAATGGCAGAAAATTCCCAAAATGTGACCAAAAAACAATACATACATCCAAGAAACTCTACAAATTCCAAGGAGCATAAACACAAAGAGCTCTCCATCTGGGCACATCATAGGCAAAATACCGAAAGCCAAAGATAAAGATCTTGAAGGCAAAAAGAGAAAAATAACGTGATATACATGTACACTCCAGTAAGATTAACAGCTGACTACTCATCAGACATGGTAGCATTTGGAAGGCAGTGGGGACAACATGTTCTCATTGCTGAAAGTAAAAACTCAAACAAGAATCCTATATCCAGCAAATTACCTTTCACAGATGAAGGTGAAAAAAGACATCCTTAGGTAAATAAAAACTGAGGAAACTTGTTGCTAGCTGACATGTCTTACAAGGAACATTAAAGGGAGAGAATTATTCAGCCATGAGAAATATGAAGTCCTGATACACACAACATGGGTGAAACCCTAAGTTTTCATGCTAACTGGAGGAAAACACAAAGAATCACACATTGTATGATCCTCACTTATAGGAAATGTCCAGAAGAGCCGAGCCTACAGGACAGAAAGTAGATTCGTGATTACCTACGGCTAGGGACAGTTCTCCCTTGTGTCATAATGAAAATATCTGAAAATTGATGGTAGCAATGGTGGCACAGCTCTGTGAATATACCAGCCACCACTCTATTGTGTATTTTAAGGGGATGAATTGTATGACATGTGAATTACACCTACACAATGAAAATAAATTCTACAGGAATTTCTTCAGACTGAAAAATTAAATTAAATGAGACAGCTATCTGAATCCAAACAAACAGAAAACACTGGTAAATGTACTTCTATAGGTAATTATAAAAGTCAGTATAATTGCATACTTTTTCTCTTTACTTAATTCTCTCAAAGAATCCTAGCATCTCTCTCTCAAAGGAGACTATATCCTCTCTGTCTCTCTCTGTTTATCTCTCTCTCAAAGAGCCAGCGTGTATTGCTCTCTCTCTATCAAAGGAACACAGAATCTCTATCTCTCTGTCTCACTCTGTCTCTCTCTCAGAGAAACCTAGCATCTCTCTCTCTTTCTCAGGATTCTAGCATCTCTCAAATTCTCTCTCTCCCTAAGAAGCCTAGCACCACACTCTCCCTCTTTCAAAGGAGCCTAACATCTCTCTGTCTCTCCCTCTTTCTCTCAAATAGACCAGAATCTCCGTCTTTCTATCTCTCTCTCTATCTCTCAAAGGAGCCTAGCATCCCTCAACCTGTCTCTCTCTCAAAGGAGCCTATCTTCTCTCTCTCTCTGTCTCTCTGTTTATCTCTCTCTCAAGGAGCCAGCGTGTATTGCTCTCACTCTCTCAAAGGAAACTAGAATCTCTATCTCTCTGTCTTACTCTGACTCTATCTCTCTCAAAGAAGCCTAGCACCTCTCTCTCTCTCGCTCTCTCTCTCTCTCTCTCTCTCTCTCTCTCTCTCTCTCTCAGGATTCTAGCATCTCTCAAATTCTCTCTCTCCCTAAGAAGCCTAGCATCACACTCTCCCTCTTTCATAGGAGCCTAACATCTCTCTATCTCTACCTCTTTCTCTCAAATAGACTAGAATCTCCGTCTTTCTATCTCTCTCTCTTTCTCTAGAAGGAGCCTAGCATCCCTCAACCTGTCTCTCTCTCAAAGGAGCCTATCTTCTCTCTCTCTCTCTCTCTCTCTCTCTCTCTGTTTATCTCTCTCTCAAGGAGCCAGCGTGTATTGCTCTCACTCCCTCAAAGGAACCTAGAATCTCTATCTCTCTGTCTCTCTCTGACTCTCTCTCTCTCAAAGAAGCCTAGCATCTCTCTCTCTCGCTCAAAGGATTCTAGCATCGCTCTCTTTCTCTCTCTCCCTAAGAAGCCTAGCATCACACTGTCTGTCTTTCAAAGGAGCGTAATATCTAACCGTCTACATCTCTCTCTTCCTCCCAAAGCAGACTAGACACTCTCTCTCTCACACTCTCTCTCAAAGAAGCCTACCATCTCTCTCTATCTCTCTCTTAAAGTAGAATAGCATCTCTTTCCCTCTCTCTCTTTCTCTCTCAAAGAAGTATAGTATATATACATATATATACATTTATATATATCAAAGGATATTAGCATCTCACTTTCTCTGTCTCCGTAAGAGACCTTGCATCACACTCTTTCTCTTTCAAATCTGCCTAGCATCTCTCTTTCTACCTCTCTCTCTCTTTCTCTCAAAGGAGACTAGAATCACTCTCCCTCACTCTGCCTCTCTCAAAGAATCCTTGCATATATAACTCTCTCTCTCTGAAAGGAGTCTAGCATCCCTATGTCTCTCACTCTCAAAGTAGAGTAGCATCTCTCTCTCTCTGTCTCTCAAAGGAGCTTAGCATCTCTCTCTCTCAATGGAGCCAAGCATCTCTCTCTCTCCCTCTCTCTCAAGACGCTTTGCATCTCTCTCTCTCTCTCTCAAAGGAGCCTACAATCTCCCTGTCTTTCTATCTCCCTCTTTCTCTCAAAAGAGCTGAGCATCCCTCACTCTCTCTCCCTCTCTCTAACGAGTTTTTCATCTCTCTCTGTCTGTCTGTCTCTCTCCCAACGGAACCTAGCATGTATCTCTGTCTCTCATTCAAAGGAGTCTAGCTTCACTCTCTCTATCAAAGAAGCCTGGAGTCTCTCTGTCTCTGTATATCTTTCTTTCTCTAAAAGGAGCCTAGCATCTCTCTCTCTGTCTCTCCCTGTCTCTCTCTCTCTCTCTCTCTCAAAGAAGCCTAGCATATCTATCCCTCTTTCTCTCTCTAAGGAGCCTAGCATATCTCTCCCTCCCTCTCTCTCAAAGTAGCCTAGCATATCTCTATCTCTCCCTCTCTCTTTGTCTCGAAGCAGCTTAGCATTTCTCTCCCTCTCTCTCTCTCGCTCTCAACAGTGTCAACCATCTCACTCTCTCTCTCTCCAAGGAGCAAATCGTCTCTCCCTCTCACTCATTCCCCCACAAAGTGTACTAGCATGCCTTTCTCTCTCTCTCTAAAGGGATTATAGGATCTCTATCTTTCTCCCTCTCGCTAAGAAACCTATCATCACACTCGCTCTCTTTCAAAGGAGACTAGCATCTCTGTCTATCTCTCAAAGGATTCTAGAATCTCTCTCTTTCTCACTCTCACTAATAAGACTAGCATCACACTCTCTCTCTTTCAAAAGAGCTTACCATCTCTCTGTCTAACTATCTCTCTTTTTCTCAAAGGAGACTAGAATCTCCGTCTTTTTTCTCTCTTTCTCTCAAAGGAGCCTAGCATCCCTCACTCTCTCTCTGTGTCTCTCAACGGAGCCTTGCATGTATCCCTTTATCTCTCTCATTCAAAGGAGCCGAGCATGTCTCTCTCACTCGAAGGAGCCTAGCATATCTCTGTTACTGTATATCTCTCTTTCTCTCAAAGTAGCCTAGAATATCTCTCCCTCTCTCTCTCAAAGAAGCCAAGCATCTCTCTCTCTGTCTCTCCCAAAGGAGCCTAGCAACTCCCTGTCTTTCTCTCTCGCCTTCTCACAAGGGGCCTATCATCTCTCAGTCTCTGTCTGTCTATCTCTCTCTAAGGAGTCTAGCAAGTATCTCCCTCTCTCTCTCTCTCAAAGGAGTCTATTATCTCTCTCTCTTTCTCAAATGATCCTAGCATCTATCTCTTTCTCTCAAAGGTGTCTAGAATCTCTCTCTCTATCTCACAGTAGTCTAGAATCTCTCTCTAAGAGTTGCATAGCATCTCTGTCTATCTCTCTCCCTCTAATTAGCCTAGCATCTCTCTCTCTCTCTCTCAAATTAGTCTAGATACTCTCTCTTCACTGTCCCTCTGTCTCTCTCTGTAATGATCCTAGCATCACACTCAAAGGAGCCTAGCATCTCTCTGTCTCTGTATATCTCTCTTTCTCTCTAAGGAGCCTAGAATCTCTCAACCCCCCCCCTCTCTCTAAGAGTGGCCTATTATCCCTCTCACTCTCTCTCACAAAAGAGCCTGTCATCTCTCTCTCTGTCCATCTCTCTCTGTTTCTCTCTCTGTGAAAGGAGACTAGCATGTAACTCTCTCTCTTTCAAAAGAGACTAGCATCCCTCTCTCTCTCGAAGCATATCATCTCTCTGTCTCTGTATATCTCTCTTTCTCTTAAAGGAGCCTAGAATCTTTCTCCTTCTCTCTCTCTCTCTCAAAGGAGCCTAGCATCTCTCTGTCTCTGTATATCTTTCTTTCTCTCAAAGGAGCCTAGAATCTCTCTCTCTCTCTCACTCTCTCTCTCAAAGGAGCCTACCATCACCCCCCTCTCTCTCTCAAAGTAGACTAGCATCTCTCTCTCCCCTCTCTCTCTCAAGGAAGCCTAGTATATCTCTCTCTCTCTCTCCAAGGATTCTAGCATCTCACCCTTTCTCTCTCTCCCTAAGAAGCCTAGCATCACACTCTCCCTCTTTCAAAGGAGCCTAACATCTCTCTCTCTCTCTCTTTCTCTCAAAGGGGACTATAATCTCCCTGTCTTTCTATCTCTCTCACTTTACCTATTACTCCCGGGTCCTGGGAATTTGTCCCCATGGGACCATCTATGGGATGTCCAGATAGAAGGAATAATGGAAAAGCTTCCCACATACACCCAGAGAAATCTACCACTTCTCCCCCAGAGTGGAGCTAATGCCCCTGTGAGGAAGGAGCTATGGGGGAACACAAGGAGAGTAAAAATATCCACACTTTGGTTGGACGCCCAGGTTCTAAGTCTGTTCAAACTCACATTCGAATGTGGGGCTTGGTGTCATCCTTGATAACATAGCTGCCAGAAGTGTCATCCAGTTGATCTAGAAAACGCACAACAGAAAGCATCAAGAACACTGACTGGAAGTGATGCAGGAACCCCTTTTACCTGCTTTTGTAGAGCAGCTGAAAGCAGGGTTTCCAAGCTTGCAAGGACGGGAGCTCCCTCAGAACACTAACAGCAGAACTACCGTATGATCCAGCAACCACACTTGTGGGTATTGACCCAAAAGGACTAAAATCGGACTCTCAACGAGACACCTGCACTCCATTGTTCACTGCAACGTGATTCTGAAGAGCTAAGAGGTGGTAACAACCAAGATGCCCATCGACATATGAATGGGGAAAGAATATGTGGTTTATACATACAATGGAATCCAATTTAGCCTTGAAAAAAGGAAATTTTGCAATATGCAACAACATGGATGAACCCCTTGAGAACATTAAATGAAACAAGCCAGTCACAGAAAGAGAAATACTGCATGAATACACTTAACATGTAGTATCTAAAGTAGTCAAATCCATATAACCAAATGGTGGAATGGTGTTGGCCAGGGTTAGGGTCATGGGAAATGGGGAGTTACTAAAAAAGGAGTGTAAAGTCTCAGTTAAGGAAGATGAATAAACTCTGGAGATCTGCTGTACGGCACTGCCAACAATACTACATTAAACACTTAAAACATCTGTTAGACGGTAGGTCTTACGTTAACTCTTCTAGCCACAACAAATATTGTTAAAAAATCATGTGGAAGAGGACTGGGACTTCTAGAAAGACAAATTGTAAATCAACAAAGTAACAGGTATAAATTATTTTTAAAGCAGTTAAAGTCTCTAGAAGTTATCCTAAAGGTATACAGCATTTTAAGAAATATTCATTCAGGACAACTGAGTATTTGTCGGTAAGAATAGTGAGTTTGTGGCATCTGAGGCATGACTTGCTCCCTTACCTACCAAACCCATGCACTGTGTATCAGAAGCTCTACTTGGAGTGCTCTACTCCTGGGAGGTGCAGGCAGGGACAAAGTGGGTACCTTTCCTCACAGCTCTCATACGTAAAGAGCTAAAGGAAGGTACAGTGAAAAAAGTTCATCAAAGAGAGAATACTATTGAGAGGTAGAAATTGTAATTTTTTAGAACCAAATGGAAATCTTGGAGTTAAGAACCATAACCAAAATGTAGATTTGAGCTGGCAGAAGTAACCAGCAGCCAACTAAAAGCGAGATCCATGGAGATTATGGATTTTGAAGAACAGAGAGAAAAATTAATGAATGAAGGAAAACGAAGAGCCAAAGAGAAATGTGGGGCATCAATAAGTGCAGCCACACGTGCAATGAGAATACAAGCAGGATTGGAGAAAGGAACAGAAAAATATTTAAAGTATTTAATGGCAGAAAATTCCCAAAATGTGACCAAAAAACAATACATACATCCAAGAAACTCTACAAATTCCAAGGAGCATAAACACAAAGAGCTCTCCATCTGGGCACATCATAGGCAAAATACCGAAAGCCAAAGATAAAGATCTTGAAGGCAAAAAGAGAAAAATAACGTGATATACATGTACACTCCAGTAAGATTAACAGCTGACTTCTCATCAGACATGATAGCAGTTGGAAGGCAGTGGGGACAACATGTTCTCATTGCTGAAAGTAAAAACTCAAACAAGAATCCTATATCCAGCAAATTACCTTTCACAGATGAAGGTGAAAAAAGACATCCTTAGGTAAATAAAAACTGAGGAAACTTGTTGCTAGCTGACATGTCTTACAAGGAACATTAAAGGGAGAGAATTATTCAGCCATGAGAAATATGAAGTCCTGATACACACAACATGGGTGAAACCCTAAGTTTTCATGCTAACTGGAGGAAAACACAAAGAATCACACATTGTATGATCCTCACTTATAGGAAATGTCCAGAAGAGCCGAGCCTACAGGACAGAAAGTAGATTCGTGATTACCTACGGCTAGGGACAGTTCTCCCTTGTGTCATAATGAAAATATCTGAAAATTGATGGTAGCAATGGTGGCACAGCTCTGTGAATATACCAGCCACCACTCTATTGTGTATTTTAAGGGGATGAATTGTATGACATGTGAATTACACCTACACAATGAAAATAAATTCTACAGGAATTTCTTCAGACTGAAAAATTAAATTAAATGAGACAGCTATCTGAATCCAAACAAACAGAAAACACTGGTAAATGTACTTCTATAGGTAATTATAAAAGTCAGTATAATTGCATACTTTTTCTCTTTACTTAATTCTCTCAAAGAATCCTAGCATCTCTCTCTCAAAGGAGACTATATCCTCTCTGTCTCTCTCTGTTTATCTCTCTCTCAAAGAGCCAGCGTGTATTGCTCTCTCTCTATCAAAGGAACACAGAATCTCTATCTCTCTGTCTCACTCTGTCTCTCTCTCAGAGAAGCCTAGCATCTCTCTCCCTTTCTCAGGATTCTAGCATCTCTCAAATTCTCTCTCTCCCTAAGAAGCCTAGCACCACACTCTCCCTCTTTCAAAGGAGCCTAACATCTCTCTATCTCTCCCTCTTTCTCTCAAATAGACTAGAATCTCCGTCTTTCTATCTCTCTCTCTATCTCTCAAAGGAGCCTAGCATCCCTCAACCTGTCTCTCTCTCAAAGGAGCCTATCTTCTCTCTCTCTCTGTCTCTCTGTTTATCTCTCTCTCAAGGAGCCAGCGTGTATTGCTCTCACTCTCTCAAAGGAAACTAGAATCTCTATCTCTCTGTCTTACTCTGACTCTATCTCTCTCAAAGAAGCCTAGCACCTCTCTCTCTCTCTCTCTCTCAGGATTCTAGCATCTCTCAAATTCTCTCTCTCCCTAACAAGCCTAGCATCACACTCTCCCTCTTTCATAGGAGCCTAACATCTCTCTATCTCTACCTCTTTCTCTCAAATAGACTAGAATCTCCGTCTTTCTATCTCTCTCTCTTTCTCTAGAAGGAGCCTAGCATCCCTCAACCTGTCTCTCTCTCAAAGGAGCCTATCTTCTCTCTCTCTCTCTCTCTCTCTCTCTCTGTTTATCTCTCTCTCAAGGAGCCAGCGTGTATTGCTCTCACTCCCTCAAAGGAACCTAGAATCTCTATCTCTCTGTCTCTCTCTGACTCTCTCTCTCTCAAAGAAGCCTAGCATCTCTCTCTCTCGCTCAAAGGATTCTAGCATCGCTCTCTTTCTCTCTCTCCCTAAGAAGCCTAGCATCACACTGTCTGTCTTTCAAAGGAGCGTAATATCTAACCGTCTACATCTCTCTCTTCCTCCCAAAGCAGACTAGACACTCTCTCTCTCACACTCTCTCTCAAAGAAGCCTACCATCTCTCTCTATCTCTCTCTTAAAGTAGAATAGCATCTCTTTCCCTCTCTCTCTTTCTCTCTCAAAGAAGTATAGTATATATACATATATATACATTTATATATATCAAAGGATATTAGCATCTCACTTTCTCTGTCTCCGTAAGAGACCTTGCATCACACTCTTTCTCTTTCAAATCTGCCTAGCATCTCTCTTTCTACCTCTCTCTCTCTTTCTCTCAAAGGAGACTAGAATCACTCTCCCTCACTCTGCCTCTCTCAAAGAATCCTTGCATATATAACTCTCTCTCTCTGAAAGGAGTCTAGCATCCCTATGTCTCTCACTCTCAAAGTAGAGTAGCATCTCTCTCTCTCTGTCTCTCAAAGGAGCTTAGCATCTCTCTCTCTCAATGGAGCCAAGCATCTCTCTCTCTCCCTCTCTCTCAAGACGCTTTGCATCTCTCTCTCTCTCTCTCAAAGGAGCCTACAATCTCCCTGTCTTTCTATCTCCCTCTTTCTCTCAAAAGAGCTGAGCATCCCTCACTCTCTCTCCCTCTCTCTAACGAGTTTTTCATCTCTCTCTGTCTGTCTGTCTCTCTCCCAACGGAACCTAGCATGTATCTCTGTCTCTCATTCAAAGGAGTCTAGCTTCACTCTCTCTATCAAAGAAGCCTGGAGTCTCTCTGTCTCTGTATATCTTTCTTTCTCTAAAAGGAGCCTAGCATCTCTCTCTCTGTCTCTCCCTGTCTCTCTCTCTCTCTCTCTCTCAAAGAAGCCTAGCATATCTATCCCTCTTTCTCTCTCTAAGGAGCCTAGCATATCTCTCCCTCCCTCTCTCTCAAAGTAGCCTAGCATATCTCTATCTCTCCCTCTCTCTTTGTCTCGAAGCAGCTTAGCATTTCTCTCCCTCTCTCTCTCTCGCTCTCAACAGTGTCAACCATCTCACTCTCTCTCTCTCCAAGGAGCAAATCGTCTCTCCCTCTCACTCATTCCCCCACAAAGTGTACTAGCATGCCTTTCTCTCTCTCTCTAAAGGGATTATAGGATCTCTATCTTTCTCCCTCTCGCTAAGAAACCTATCATCACACTCGCTCTCTTTCAAAGGAGACTAGCATCTCTGTCTATCTCTCAAAGGATTCTAGCATCTCTCTCTTTCTCACTCTCACTAAGAAGACTAGCATCACACTCTCTCTCTTTCAAAAGAGCTTACCATCTCTCTGTCTAACTATCTCTCTTTTTCTCAAAGGAGACTAGAATCTCCGTCTTTTTTCTCTCTTTCTCTCAAAGGAGCCTAGCATCCCTCACTCTCTCTCTGTGTCTCTCAACGGAGCCTTGCATGTATCCCTTTATCTCTCTCATTCAAAGGAGCCGAGCATGTCTCTCTCACTCGAAGGAGCCTAGCATATCTCTGTTACTGTATATCTCTCTTTCTCTCAAAGTAGCCTAGAATATCTCTCCCTCTCTCTCTCAAAGAAGCCAAGCATCTCTCTCTCTGTCTCTCCCAAAGGAGCCTAGCAACTCCCTGTCTTTCTCTCTCGCCTTCTCACAAGGGGCCTATCATCTCTCAGTCTCTGTCTGTCTATCTCTCTCTAAGGAGTCTAGCAAGTATCTCCCTCTCTCTCTCTCTCAAAGGAGTCTAGTATCTCTCTCTCTTTCTCAAATGATCCTAGCATCTATCTCTTTCTCTCAAAGGTGTCTAGCATCTCTCTCTCTATCTCACAGTAGTCTAGAATCTCTCTCTAAGAGTTGCATAGCATCTCTGTCTATCTCTCTCCCTCTAATTAGCCTAGCATCTCTCTCTCTCTCTCTCAAATTAGTCTAGATACTCTCTCTTCACTGTCCCTCTGTCTCTCTCTGTAATGATCCTAGCATCACACTCAAAGGAGCCTAGCATCTCTCTGTCTCTGTATATCTCTCTTTCTCTCTAAGGAGCCTAGAATCTCTCAACCCCCCCTCTCTCTCTCAGAGTGGCCTATTATCCCTCTCACTCTCTCTCACAAAAGAGCCTGTCATCTCTCTCTCTGTCCATCTCTCTCTGTTTCTCTCTCTGTGAAAGGAGACTAGCATGTAACTCTCTCTCTTTCAAAAGAGACTAGCATCCCTCTCTCTCTCGAAGCATATCATCTCTCTGTCTCTGTATATCTCTCTTTCTCTTAAAGGAGCCTAGAATATTTCTCCTTCTCTCTCTCTCTCTCTCAAAGGAGCCTAGCATCTCTCTGTCTCTGTATATCTCTCTTTCTCTCAAAGGAGCCTAGAATCTCTCTCTCTCTCTCACTCTCTCTCTCAAAGGAGCCTACCATCACCCCCCTCTCTCTCTCATAGTAGACTAGCATCTCTCTCTCCCCTCTCTCTCTCAAGGAAGCCTAGTATATATCTCTCTCTCTCTCCAAGGATTCTAGCATCTCACCCTTTCTCTCTCTCCCTAAGAAGCCTAGCATCACACTCTCCCTCTTTCAAAGGAGCCTAACATCTCTCTCTCTCTCTCTCTTTCTCTCAAAGGGGACTATAATCTCCCTGTCTTTCTATCTCTCTCACTTTACCTATTACTCCCGGGTCCTGGGAATTTGTCCCCATGGGACCATCTATGGGATGTCCAGATAGAAGGAATAATGGAAAAGCTTCCCACATACACCCAGAGAAATCTACCACTTCTCCCCCAGAGTGGAGCTAATGCCCCTGTGAGGAAGGAGCTATGGGGGAACACAAGGAGAGTAAAAATATCCACACTTTGGTTGGACGCCCAGGTTCTAAGTCTGTTCAAACTCACATTCGAATGTGGGGCTTGGTGTCATCCTTGATACCATAGCTGCCAGAAGTGTCATCCAGTTGATCTAGAAAACGCACAACAGAAAGCATCAAGAACACTGACTGGAAGTGATGCAGGAACCCCTTTTACCTGCTTTTGTAGAGCAGCTGAAAGCAGGGTTTCCAAGCTTGCAAGGACGGGAGCTCCCTCAGAACACTAACAGCAGAACTACCGTATGATCCAGCAACCACACTTGTGGGTATTGACCCAAAAGGACTAAAATCGGGCTCTCAACGAGACACCTGCACTCCATTGTTCACTGCAACGTGATTCTGAAGAGCTAAGAGGTGGTAACAACCAAGATGCCCATCGACATATGAATGGGGAAAGAATATGTGGTTTATACATACAATGGAATCCAATTTAGCCTTGAAAAAAGGAAATTTTGCAATATGCAACAACATGGATGAACCCCTTGAGAACATTAAATGAAACAAGCCAGTCACAGAAAGAGAAATACTGCATGAATACACTTAACATGTAGTATCTAAAGTAGTCAAATCCATATAACCAAATGGTGGAATGGTGTTGGCCAGGGTTAGGGTCATGGGAAATGGGGAGTTACTAAAAAAGGAGTGTAAAGTCTCAGTTAAGGAAGATGAATAAACTCTGGAGATCTGCTGTACGGCACTGCCAACAATACTACATTAAACACTTAAAACATCTGTTAGACGGTAGGTCTTACGTTAACTCTTCTAGCCACAACAAATATTGTTAAAAAATCATGTGGAAGAGGACTGGGACTTCTAGAAAGACAAATTGTAAATCAACAAAGTAACAGGTAAAAATTATTTTTAAAGCAGTTAAAGTCTCTAGAAGTTATCCTAAAGGTATACAGCATTTTAAGAAATATTCATTCAGGACAACTGAGTATTTGTCGGTAAGAATAGTGAGTTTGTGGCATCTGAGGCATGACTTGTTCCGTTACCTACCAAACCCATGCACTGTGTATCAGAAGCTCTACTTGGAGTGCTCTACTCCTGGGAGGTGCAGGCAGGGACAAAGTGGGTACCTTTCCTCACAGCTCTCATACGTAAAGAGCTAAAGGAAGGTACAGTGAAAAAAGTTCATCAAAGAGAGAATACTATTGAGAGGTAGAAATTGTAATTTTTTAGAACCAAATGGAAATCATGGAGTTAAGAACCATAACCAAAATGTAGATTTGAGCTGGCAGAAGTAACCAGCAGCCAACTTAAAGCGAGATCCATGGAGATTATGGATTTTGCAGAACAGAGAAAAAAATTAATGAATGAAGGAAAACGAAGAGCCACAGAGAAATGTGGGGCATCAATAAGTGCAGCCACACGTGCAATGAGAATACAAGCAGGATTGGAGAAAGGAACAGAAAAATATTTAAAGTATTTAATGGCAGAAAATTCCCAAAATGTGACCAAAAAACAATACATACATCCAAGAAACTCTACAAATTCCAAGGAGCATAAACACAAAGAGCTCTCCATCTGGGCACATCATAGGCAAAATACCGAAAGCCAAAGATAAAGATCTTGAAGGCAAAAAGAGAAAAATAACGTGATATACATGTACACTCCAGTAAGATTAACAGCTGACTTCTCATCAGACATGATAGCAGTTGGAAGGCAGTGGGGACAACATGTTCTCATTGCTGAAAGTAAAAACTCAAACAAGAATCCTATATCCAGCAAATTACCTTTCACAGATGAAGGTGAAAAAAGACATCCTTAGGTAAATAAAAACTGAGGAAACTTGTTGCTAGCTGACATGTCTTACAAGGAACATTAAAGGGAGAGAATTATTCAGCCATGAGAAATATGAAGTCCTGATACACACAACATGGGTGAAACCCTAAGTTTTCATGCTAACTGGAGGAAAACACAAAGAATCACACATTGTATAATCCTCACTTATAGGAAATGTCCAGAAGAGCCGAGCCTACAGGACAGAAAGTAGATTCGTGATTACCTACGGCTAGGGACAGTTCTCCTTTGTGTCATAATGAAAATATCTGAAAATTAATGGTAGCAATGGTGGCACAGCTCTGTGAATATACCAGCCACCACTCTATTGTGTATTTTAAGGGGATGAATTGTATGACATGTGAATTACACCTACACAATGAAAATAAATTCTACAGGAATTTCTTCAGACTGAAAAATTAAATTAAATGAGACAGCTATCTGAATCCAAACAAACAGAAAACACTGGTAAATGTACTTCTATAGGTAATTATAAAAGTCAGTATAATTGCATACTTTTTCTCTTTACTTAATTCTCTCAAAGAATCCTAGCATCTCTCTCTCAAAGGAGACTATATCCTCTCTGTCTCTCTCTGTTTATCTCTCTCTCAAAGAGCCAGCGTGTATTGCTCTCTCTCTATCAAAGGAACACAGAATCTCTATCTCTCTGTCTCACTCTGTCTCTCTCTCAGAGAAGCCTAGCATCTCTCTCCCTTTCTCAGGATTCTAGCATCTCTCAAATTCTCTCTCTCCCTAAGAAGCCTAGCACCACACTCTCCCTCTTTCAAAGGAGCCTAACATCTCTCTATCTCTCCCTCTTTCTCTCAAATAGACTAGAATCTCCGTCTTTCTATCTCTCTCTCTATCTCTCAAAGGAGCCTAGCATCCCTCAACCTGTCTCTCTCTCAAAGGAGCCTATCTTCTCTCTCTCTCTGTCTCTCTGTTTATCTCTCTCTCAAGGAGCCAGCGTGTATTGCTCTCACTCTCTCAAAGGAAACTAGAATCTCTATCTCTCTGTCTTACTCTGACTCTATCTCTCTCAAAGAAGCCTAGCACCTCTCTCTCTCTCTCTCTCTCTCTCTCTCTCTCTCTCTCTCTCTCTCAGGATTCTAGCATCTCTCAAATTCTCTCTCTCCCTAAGAAGCCTAGCATCACACTCTCCCTCTTTCATAGGAGCCTAACATCACTCTATCTCTACCTCTTTCTCTCAAATAGACTAGAATCTCCGTCTTTCTATCTCTCTCTCTTTCTCTAGAAGGAGCCTAGCATCCCTCAACCTGTCTCTCTCTCAAAGGAGCCTATCTTCTCTCTCTCTCTCTCTCTCTGTTTATCTCTCTCTCAATGAGCCAGTGTGTATTGCTCTCACTCCCTCAAAGGAACCTAGAATCTCTATCTCTCTGTCTCTCTCTGACTCTCTCTCTCTCAAAGAAGCCTAGCATCTCTCTCTCTCTCTCAAAGGATTCTAGCATCGCTCTCTTTCTCTCTCTCCCTAAGAAGCCTAGCATCACACTGTCTGTCTTTCAAAGGAGCGTAATATCTAACCGTCTACATCTCTCTCTTCCTCCCAAAGCAGACTAGACACTCTCTCTCTCACACTCTCTCTCAAAGAAGCCTACCATCTCTCTCTATCTCTCTCTTAAAGTAGAATAGCATCTCTTTCCCTCTCTCTCTTTCTCTCTCAAAGAAGTATAGTATATATACATATATATACATTTATATATATCAAAGGATATTAGCATCTCACTTTCTCTGTCTCCGTAAGAGACCTTGCATCACACTCTTTCTCTTTCAAATCTGCCTAGCATCTCTCTTTCTACCTCTCTCTCTCTTTCTCTCAAAGGAGACTAGAATCACTCTCCCTCACTCTGCCTCTCTCAAAGAATCCTTGCATATATAACTCTCTCTCTCTGAAAGGAGTCTAGCATCCCTATGTCTCTCACTCTCAAAGTAGAGTAGCATCTCTCTCTCTCTGTCTCTCAAAGGAGCTTAGCATCTCTCTCTCTCAATGGAGCCAAGCATCTCTCTCTCTCCCTCTCTCTCAAGACGCTTTGCATCTCTCTCTCTCTCTCTCAAAGGAGCCTACAATCTCCCTGTCTTTCTATCTCCCTCTTTCTCTCAAAAGAGCCGAGCATCCCTCACTCTCTCTCCCTCTCTCTAACGAGTTTTTCATCTCTCTCTGTCTGTCTCTCTCTCTCCCAACGGAACCTAGCATGTATCTCTCTCTGTCTCTCATTCAAAGGAGTCTAGCATCACTCTCTCTATCAAAGTAGCCTGGAGTCTCTCTGTCTCTGTATATCTTTCTTTCTCTAAAAGGAGCCTAGCATCTCTCTCTCTGTCTCTCCCGGTCTCTCTCTCTCTCTCTCAAAGAAGCCTAGCATATCTATCCCTCTTTCTCTCTCTAAGGAGCCTAGCATATCTCTCCCTCCCTCTCTCTCAAAGTAGCCTAGCATATCTCTATCTCTCCCTCTCTCTTTGTCTCGAAGCAGCTTAGCATTTCTCTCCCTCTCTCTCTCTCGCTCTCAACAGTGTCAACCATCTCACTCTCTCTCTCTCCAAGGAGCAAATCGTCTCTCCCTCTCACTCATTCCCCCACAAAGTGTACTAGCATGCCTTTCTCTCCCTCTCTAAAGGGATTATAGGATCTCTATCTTTCTCCCTCTCGCTAAGAAACCTACCATCACACTCGCTCTCTTTCAAAGGAGACTAGCATCTCTGTCTATCTCTCAAAGGATTCTAGCATCTCTCTCTTTCTCACTCTCACTAAGAAGACTAGCATCACACTCTCTCTCTTTCAAAAGAGCTTACCATCTCTCTGTCTAACTATCTCTCTTTTTCTCAAAGGAGACTAGAATCTCCGTCTTTTTTCTCTCTTTCTCTCAAAGGAGCCTAGCATCCCTCACTCTCTCTCTGTGTCTCTCAACGGAGCCTTGCATGTATCCCTTTATCTCTCTCATTCAAAGGAGCCGAGCATGTCTCTCTCACTCGAAGGAGCCTAGCATATCTCTGTTACTGTATATCTCTCTTTCTCTCAAAGTAGCCTAGAATATCTCTCCCTCTCTCTCTCAAAGAAGCCAAGCATCTCTCTCTGTCTCTCCCAAAGGAGCCTAGCAACTCCCTGTCTTTCTCTCTCGCCTTCTCACAAGGGGCCTATCATCTCTCAGTCTCTGTCTGTCTATCTCTCTCTAAGGAGTCTAGCAAGTATCTCCCTCTCTCTCTCTCTCAAAGGAGTCTAGTATCTCTCTCTCTTTCTCAAATGATCCTAGCATCTATCTCTTTCTCTCAAAGGTGTCTAGCATCTCTCTCTCTATCTCACAGTAGTCTAGAATCTCTCTCTAAGAGTTGCATAGCATCTCTGTCTATCTCTCTCCCTCTAATTAGCCTAGCATCTCTCTCTCTCTCTCTCAAATTAGTCTAGATACTCTCTCTTCACTGTCCCTCTGTCTCTCTCTGTAATGATCCTAGCATCACACTCAAAGGAGCCTAGCATCTCTCTGTCTCTGTATATCTCTCTTTCTCTCTAAGGAGCCTAGAATCTCTCAACCCCCCCTCTCTCTCTCAGAGTGGCCTATTATCCCTCTCACTCTCTCTCACAAAAGAGCCTGTCATCTCTCTCTCTGTCCATCTCTCTCTGTTTCTCTCTCTGTGAAAGGAGACTAGCATGTAACTCTCTCTCTTTCAAAAGAGACTAGCATCCCTCTCTCTCTCGAAGCATATCATCTCTCTGTCTCTGTATATCTCTCTTTCTCTTAAAGGAGCCTAGAATATTTCTCCTTCTCTCTCTCTCTCTCAAAGGAGCCTAGCATCTCTCTGTCTCTGTATATCTCTCTTTCTCTCAAAGGAGCCTAGAATCTCTCTCTCTCTCTCACTCTCTCTCTCAAAGGAGCCTACCATCACCCCCCTCTCTCTCTCAAAGTAGACTAGCATCTCTCTCTCCCCTCTCTCTCTCAAGGAAGCCTAGTATATATCTCTCTCTCTCTCCAAGGATTCTAGCATCTCACCCTTTCTCTCTCTCCCTAAGAAGCCTAGCATCACACTCTCCCTCTTTCAAAGGAGCCTAACATCTCTCTCTCTCTCTCTCTTTCTCTCAAAGGGGACTATAATCTCCCTGTCTTTCTATCTCTCTCACTTTACCTATTACTCCCGGGTCCTGGGAATTTGTCCCCATGGGACCATCTATGGGATGTCCAGATAGAAGGAATAATGGAAAAGCTTCCCACATACACCCAGAGAAATCTACCACTTCTCCCCCAGAGTGGAGCTAATGCCCCTGTGAGGAAGGAGCTATGGGGGAACACAAGGAGAGTAAAAATATCCACACTTTGGTTGGACGCCCAGGTTCTAAGTCTGTTCAAACTCACATTCGAATGTGGGGCTTGGTGTCATCCTTGATACCATAGCTGCCAGAAGTGTCATCCAGTTGATCTAGAAAACGCACAACAGAAAGCATCAAGAACACTGACTGGAAGTGATGCAGGAACCCCTTTTACCTGCTTTTGTAGAGCAGCTGAAAGCAGGGTTTCCAAGCTTGCAAGGACGGGAGCTCCCTCAGAACACTAACAGCAGAACTACCGTATGATCCAGCAACCACACTTGTGGGTATTGACCCAAAAGGACTAAAATCGGGCTCTCAACGAGACACCTGCACTCCATTGTTCACTGCAACGTGATTCTGAAGAGCTAAGAGGTGGTAACAACCAAGATGCCCATCGACATATGAATGGGGAAAGAATATGTGGTTTATACATACAATGGAATCCAACTTAGCCTTGAAAAAAGGAAATTTTGCAATATGCAACAACATGGATGAACCCCTTGAGAACATTAAATGAAACAAGCCAGTCACAGAAAGAGAAATACTGCATGAATACACTTAACATGTAGTATCTAAAGTAGTCAAATCCATATAACCAAATGGTGGAATGGTGTTGGCCAGGGTTAGGGTCATGGGAAATGGGGAGTTACTAAACAAGGAGTGTAAAGTCTCAGTTAAGGAAGATGAATAAACTCTGGAGATCTGCTGTACGGCACTGCCAACAATACTACATTAAACACTTAAAACATCTGTTAGACGGTAGGTCTTACGTTAACTCTTCTAGCCACAACAAATATTGTTAAAAAATCATGTGGAAGAGGACTGGGACTTCTAGAAAGACAAATTGTAAATCAACAAAGTAACAGGTAAAAATTATTTTTAAAGCAGTTAAAGTCTCTAGAAGTTATCCTAAAGGTATACAGCATTTTAAGAAATATTCATTCAGGACAACTGAGTATTTGTCGGTAAGAATAGTGAGTTTGTGGCATCTGAGGCATGACTTGCTCCCTTACCTACCAAACCCATGCACTGTGTATCAGAAGCTCTACTTGGAGTGCTCTACTCCTGGGAGGTGCAGGCAGGGACAAAGTGGGTACCTTTCCTCACAGCTCTCATACGTAAAGAGCTAAAGGAAGGTACAGTGAAAAAAGTTCATCAAAGAGAGAATACTATTGAGAGGTAGAAATTGTAATTTTTTAGAACCAAATGGAAATCATGGAGTTAAGAACCATAACCAAAATGTAGATTTGAGCTGGCAGAAGTAACCAGCAGCCAACTTAAAGCGAGATCCATGGAGATTATGGATTTTGAAGAACAGAGAGAAAAATTAATGAATGAAGGAAAACGAAGAGCCACAGAGAAATGTGGGGCATCAATAAGTGCAGCCACACGTGCAATGAGAATACAAGCAGGATTGGAGAAAGGAACAGAAAAATATTTAAAGTATTTAATGGCAGAAAATTCCCAAAATGTGACCAAAAAACAATACATACATCCAAGAAACTCTACAAATTCCAAGGAGCATAAACACAAAGAGCTCTCCATCTGGGCACATCATAGGCAAAATACCGAAAGCCAAAGATAAAGATCTTGAAGGCAAAAAGAGAAAAATAACGTGATATACATGTACACTCCAGTAAGATTAACAGCTGACTTCTCATCAGACATGATAGCAGTTGGAAGGCAGTGGGGACAACATGTTCTCATTGCTGAAAGTAAAAACTCAAACAAGAATCCTATATCCAGCAAATTACCTTTCACAGATGAAGGTGAAAAAAGACATCCTTAGGTAAATAAAAACTGAGGAAACTTGTTGCTAGCTGACATGTCTTACAAGGAACATTAAAGGGAGAGAATTATTCAGCCATGAGAAATATGAAGTCCTGATACACACAACATGGGTGAAACCCTAAGTTTTCATGCTAACTGGAGGAAAACACAAAGAATCACACATTGTATAATCCTCACTTATAGGAAATGTCCAGAAGAGCCGAGCCTACAGGACAGAAAGTAGATTCGTGATTACCTACGGCTAGGGACAGTTCTCCTTTGTGTCATAATGAAAATATCTGAAAATTAATGGTAGCAATGGTGGCACAGCTCTGTGAATATACCAGCCACCACTCTATTGTGTATTTTAAGGGGATGAATTGTATGACATGTGAATTACACCTACACAATGAAAATAAATTCTACAGGAATTTCTTCAGACTGAAAAATTAAATTAAATGAGACAGCTATCTGAATCCAAACAAACAGAAAACACTGGTAAATGTACTTCTATAGGTAATTATAAAAGTCAGTATAATTGCATACTTTTTCTCTTTACTTAATTCTCTCAAAGAATCCTAGCATCTCTCTCTCAAAGGAGACTATATCCTCTCTGTCTCTCTCTGTTTATCTCTCTCTCAAAGAGCCAGCGTGTATTGCTCTCTCTCTATCAAAGGAACACAGAATCTCTATCTCTCTGTCTCACTCTGTCTCTCTCTCAGAGAAGCCTAGCATCTCTCTCCCTTTCTCAGGATTCTAGCATCTCTCAAATTCTCTCTCTCCCTAAGAAGCCTAGCACCACACTCTCCCTCTTTCAAAGGAGCCTAACATCTCTCTATCTCTCCCTCTTTCTCTCAAATAGACTAGAATCTCCGTCTTTCTATCTCTCTCTCTATCTCTCAAAGGAGCCTAGCATCCCTCAACCTGTCTCTCTCTCAAAGGAGCCTATCTTCTCTCTCTCTCTGTCTCTCTGTTTATATCTCTCTCAAGGAGCCAGCGTGTATTGCTCTCACTCTCTCAAAGGAAACTAGAATCTCTATCTCTCTGTCTTACTCTGACTCTATCTCTCTCAAAGAAGCCTAGCACCTCTCTCTCTCTCTCTCTCTCTCTCTCTCTCTCTCTCTCTCTCTCTCTCTCTCTCTCTCTCTCTCAGGATTCTAGCATCTCTCAAATTCTCTCTCTCCCTAAGAAGCCTAGCATCACACTCTCCCTCTTTCATAGGAGCCTAACATCACTCTATCTCTACCTCTTTCTCTCAAATAGACTAGAATCTCCGTCTTTCTATCTCTCTCTCTTTCTCTAGAAGGAGCCTAGCATCCCTCAACCTGTCTCTCTCTCAAAGGAGCCTATCTTCTCTCTCTCTCTCTCTCTCTGTTTATCTCTCTCTCAATGAGCCAGTGTGTATTGCTCTCACTCCCTCAAAGGAACCTAGAATCTCTATCTCTCTGTCTCTCTCTGACTCTCTCTCTCTCAAAGAAGCCTAGCATCTCTCTCTCTCTCTCAAAGGATTCTAGCATCGCTCTCTTTCTCTCTCTCCCTAAGAAGCCTAGCATCACACTGTCTGTCTTTCAAAGGAGCGTAATATCTAACCGTCTACATCTCTCTCTTCCTCCCAAAGCAGACTAGACACTCTCTCTCTCACACTCTCTCTCAAAGAAGCCTACCATCTCTCTCTATCTCTCTCTTAAAGTAGAATAGCATCTCTTTCCCTCTCTCTCTTTCTCTCTCAAAGAAGTATAGTATATATACATATATATACATTTATATATATCAAAGGATATTAGCATCTCACTTTCTCTGTCTCCGTAAGAGACCTTGCATCACACTCTTTCTCTTTCAAATCTGCCTAGCATCTCTCTTTCTACCTCTCTCTCTCTTTCTCTCAAAGGAGACTAGAATCACTCTCCCTCACTCTGCCTCTCTCAAAGAATCCTTGCATATATAACTCTCTCTCTCTGAAAGGAGTCTAGCATCCCTATGTCTCTCACTCTCAAAGTAGAGTAGCATCTCTCTCTCTCTGTCTCTCAAAGGAGCTTAGCATCTCTCTCTCTCAATGGAGCCAAGCATCTCTCTCTCTCCCTCTCTCTCAAGACGCTTTGCATCTCTCTCTCTCTCTCTCAAAGGAGCCTACAATCTCCCTGTCTTTCTATCTCCCTCTTTCTCTCAAAAGAGCCGAGCATCCCTCACTCTCTCTCCCTCTCTCTAACGAGTTTTTCATCTCTCTCTGTCTGTCTCTCTCTCTCCCAACGGAACCTAGCATGTATCTCTCTCTGTCTCTCATTCAAAGGAGTCTAGCATCACTCTCTCTATCAAAGTAGCCTGGAGTCTCTCTGTCTCTGTATATCTTTCTTTCTCTAAAAGGAGCCTAGCATCTCTCTCTCTGTCTCTCCCGGTCTCTCTCTCTCTCTCTCAAAGAAGCCTAGCATATCTATCCCTCTTTCTCTCTCTAAGGAGCCTAGCATATCTCTCCCTCCCTCTCTCTCAAAGTAGCCTAGCATATCTCTATCTCTCCCTCTCTCTTTGTCTCGAAGCAGCTTAGCATTTCTCTCCCTCTCTCTCTCTCGCTCTCAACAGTGTCAACCATCTCACTCTCTCTCTCTCCAAGGAGCAAATCGTCTCTCCCTCTCACTCATTCCCCCACAAAGTGTACTAGCATGCCTTTCTCTCCCTCTCTAAAGGGATTATAGGATCTCTATCTTTCTCCCTCTCGCTAAGAAACCTACCATCACACTCGCTCTCTTTCAAAGGAGACTAGCATCTCTGTCTATCTCTCAAAGGATTCTAGCATCTCTCTCTTTCTCACTCTCACTAAGAAGACTAGCATCACACTCTCTCTCTTTCAAAAGAGCTTACCATCTCTCTGTCTAACTATCTCTCTTTTTCTCAAAGGAGACTAGAATCTCCGTCTTTTTTCTCTCTTTCTCTCAAAGGAGCCTAGCATCCCTCACTCTCTCTCTGTGTCTCTCAACGGAGCCTTGCATGTATCCCTTTATCTCTCTCATTCAAAGGAGCCGAGCATGTCTCTCTCACTCGAAGGAGCCTAGCATATCTCTGTTACTGTATATCTCTCTTTCTCTCAAAGTAGCCTAGAATATCTCTCCCTCTCTCTCTCAAAGAAGCCAAGCATCTCTCTCTGTCTCTCCCAAAGGAGCCTAGCAACTCCCTGTCTTTCTCTCTCGCCTTCTCACAAGGGGCCTATCATCTCTCAGTCTCTGTCTGTCTATCTCTCTCTAAGGAGTCTAGCAAGTATCTCCCTCTCTCTCTCTCTCAAAGGAGTCTAGTATCTCTCTCTCTTTCTCAAATGATCCTAGCATCTATCTCTTTCTCTCAAAGGTGTCTAGCATCTCTCTCTCTATCTCACAGTAGTCTAGAATCTCTCTCTAAGAGTTGCATAGCATCTCTGTCTATCTCTCTCCCTCTAATTAGCCTAGCATCTCTCTCTCTCTCTCTCAAATTAGTCTAGATACTCTCTCTTCACTGTCCCTCTGTCTCTCTCTGTAATGATCCTAGCATCACACTCAAAGGAGCCTAGCATCTCTCTGTCTCTGTATATCTCTCTTTCTCTCTAAGGAGCCTAGAATCTCTCAACCCCCCCTCTCTCTCTCAGAGTGGCCTATTATCCCTCTCACTCTCTCTCACAAAAGAGCCTGTCATCTCTCTCTCTGTCCATCTCTCTCTGTTTCTCTCTCTGTGAAAGGAGACTAGCATGTAACTCTCTCTCTTTCAAAAGAGACTAGCATCCCTCTCTCTCTCGAAGCATATCATCTCTCTGTCTCTGTATATCTCTCTTTCTCTTAAAGGAGCCTAGAATATTTCTCCTTCTCTCTCTCTCTCTCAAAGGAGCCTAGCATCTCTCTGTCTCTGTATATCTCTCTTTCTCTCAAAGGAGCCTAGAATCTCTCTCTCTCTCTCACTCTCTCTCTCAAAGGAGCCTACCATCACCCCCCTCTCTCTCTCAAAGTAGACTAGCATCTCTCTCTCCCCTCTCTCTCTCAAGGAAGCCTAGTATATATCTCTCTCTCTCTCCAAGGATTCTAGCATCTCACCCTTTCTCTCTCTCCCTAAGAAGCCTAGCATCACACTCTCCCTCTTTCAAAGGAGCCTAACATCTCTCTCTCTCTCTCTCTTTCTCTCAAAGGGGACTATAATCTCCCTGTCTTTCTATCTCTCTCACTTTACCTATTACTCCCGGGTCCTGGGAATTTGTCCCCATGGGACCATCTATGGGATGTCCAGATAGAAGGAATAATGGAAAAGCTTCCCACATACACCCAGAGAAATCTACCACTTCTCCCCCAGAGTGGAGCTAATGCCCCTGTGAGGAAGGAGCTATGGGGGAACACAAGGAGAGTAAAAATATCCACACTTTGGTTGGACGCCCAGGTTCTAAGTCTGTTCAAACTCACATTCGAATGTGGGGCTTGGTGTCATCCTTGATACCATAGCTGCCAGAAGTGTCATCCAGTTGATCTAGAAAACGCACAACAGAAAGCATCAAGAACACTGACTGGAAGTGATGCAGGAACCCCTTTTACCTGCTTTTGTAGAGCAGCTGAAAGCAGGGTTTCCAAGCTTGCAAGGACGGGAGCTCCCTCAGAACACTAACAGCAGAACTACCGTATGATCCAGCAACCACACTTGTGGGTATTGACCCAAAAGGACTAAAATCGGGCTCTCAACGAGACACCTGCACTCCATTGTTCACTGCAACGTGATTCTGAAGAGCTAAGAGGTGGTAACAACCAAGATGCCCATCGACATATGAATGGGGAAAGAATATGTGGTTTATACATACAATGGAATCCAATTTAGCCTTGAAAAAAGGAAATTTTGCAATATGCAACAACATGGATGAACCCCTTGAGAACATTAAATGAAACAAGCCAGTCACAGAAAGAGAAATACTGCATGAATACACTTAACATGTAGTATCTAAAGTAGTCAAATCCATATAACCAAATGGTGGAATGGTGTTGGCCAGGGTTAGGGTCATGGGAAATGGGGAGTTACTAAACAAGGAGTGTAAAGTCTCAGTTAAGGAAGATGAATAAACTCTGGAGATCTGCTGTACGGCACTGCCAACAATACTACATTAAACACTTAAAACATCTGTTAGACGGTAGGTCTTACGTTAACTCTTCTAGCCACAACAAATATTGTTAAAAAATCATGTGGAAGAGGACTGGGACTTCTAGAAAGACAAATTGTAAATCAACAAAGTAACAGGTAAAAATTATTTTTAAAGCAGTTAAAGTCTCTAGAAGTTATCCTAAAGGTATACAGCATTTTAAGAAATATTCATTCAGGACAACTGAGTATTTGTCGGTAAGAATAGTGAGTTTGTGGCATCTGAGGCATGACTTGCTCCCTTACCTACCAAACCCATGCACTGTGTATCAGAAGCTCTACTTGGAGTGCTCTACTCCTGGGAGGTGCAGGCAGGGACAAAGTGGGTACCTTTCCTCACAGCTCTCATACGTAAAGAGCTAAAGGAAGGTACAGTGAAAAAAGTTCATCAAAGAGAGAATACTATTGAGAGGTAGAAATTGTAATTTTTTAGAACCAAATGGAAATCATGGAGTTAAGAACCATAACCAAAATGTAGATTTGAGCTGGCAGAAGTAACCAGCAGCCAACTTAAAGCGAGATCCATGGAGATTATGGATTTTGAAGAACAGAGAGAAAAATTAATGAATGAAGGAAAACGAAGAGCCACAGAGAAATGTGGGGCATCAATAAGTGCAGCCACACGTGCAATGAGAATACAAGCAGGATTGGAGAAAGGAACAGAAAAATATTTAAAGTATTTAATGGCAGAAAATTCCCAAAATGTGACCAAAAAACAATACATACATCCAAGAAACTCTACAAATTCCAAGGAGCATAAACACAAAGAGCTCTCCATCTGGGCACATCATAGGCAAAATACCGAAAGCCAAAGATAAAGATCTTGAAGGCAAAAAGAGAAAAATAACGTGATATACATGTACACTCCAGTAAGATTAACAGCTGACTTCTCATCAGACATGATAGCAGTTGGAAGGCAGTGGGGACAACATGTTCTCATTGCTGAAAGTAAAAACTCAAACAAGAATCCTATATCCAGCAAATTACCTTTCACAGATGAAGGTGAAAAAAGACATCCTTAGGTAAATAAAAACTGAGGAAACTTGTTGCTAGCTGACATGTCTTACAAGGAACATTAAAGGGAGAGAATTATTCAGCCATGAGAAATATGAAGTCCTGATACACACAACATGGGTGAAACCCTAAGTTTTCATGCTAACTGGAGGAAAACACAAAGAATCACACATTGTATAATCCTCACTTATAGGAAATGTCCAGAAGAGCCGAGCCTACAGGACAGAAAGTAGATTCGTGATTACCTACGGCTAGGGACAGTTCTCCTTTGTGTCATAATGAAAATATCTGAAAATTAATGGTAGCAATGGTGGCACAGCTCTGTGAATATACCAGCCACCACTCTATTGTGTATTTTAAGGGGATGAATTGTATGACATGTGAATTACACCTACACAATGAAAATAAATTCTACAAGAATTTCTTCAGACTGAAAAATTAAATTAAATGAGACAGCTATCTGAATCCAAACAAACAGAAAACACTGGTAAATGTACTTCTATAGGTAATTATAAAAGTCAGTATAATTGCATACTTTTTCTCTTTACTTAATTCTCTCAAAGAATCCTAGCATCTCTCTCTCAAAGGAGACTATATCCTCTCTGTCTCTCTCTGTTTATCTCTCTCTCAAAGAGCCAGCGTGTATTGCTCTCTCTCTATCAAAGGAACACAGAATCTCTATCTCTCTGTCTCACTCTGTCTCTCTCTCAGAGAAGCCTAGCATCTCTCTCTCTCTCTAAGGATTCTAGCATCTCTCAAATTCTCTCTCTCCCTAAGAAGCCTAACACCACACTCTCCCTCTTTCAAAGGAGCCTAACATCTCTCTATCTCTCCCTCTTTCTCTCAAATAGACTAGAATCTCCGTCTTTCTATCTCTCTCTCTATCTCTCAAAGGAGCCTAGCATCCCTCAACCTGTCTCTCTCTCAAAGGAGCCTATCTTCTCTCTCTCTCTGTCTCTCTGTTTATCTCTCTCTCAAGGAGCCAGCGTGTATTGCTCTCACTCTCTCAAAGGAAACTAGAATCTCTATCTCTCTGTCTTACTCTGACTCTATCTCTCTCAAAGAAGCCTAGCACCTCTCACTCTCTCTCTCTCTCTCTCTCTCTCTCTCTCTCTCTCAGGATTCTAGCATCTCTCAAATTCTCTCTCTCCCTAAGAAGCCTAGCATCACACTCTCCCTCTTTCATAGGAGCCTAACATCACTCTATCTCTACCTCTTTCTCTCAAATAGACTAGAATCTCCGTCTTTCTATCTCTCTCTCTTTCTCTAGAAGGAGCCTAGCATCCCTCAACCTGTCTCTCTCTCAAAGGAGCCTATCTTCTCTCTCTCTCTCTCTCTCTGTTTATCTCTCTCTCAATGAGCCAGTGTGAATTGCTCTCACTCCCTCAAAGGAACCTAGAATCTCTATCTCTCTGTCTCTCTCTGACTCTCTCTCTCTCAAAGAAGCCTAGCATCTCTCTCTCTCTCTCAAAGGATTCTAGCATCGCTCTCTTTCTCTCTCTCCCTAAGAAGCCTAGCATCACACTGTCTGTCTTTCAAAGGAGCGTAATATCTAACCGTCTACATCTCTCTCTTCCTCCCAAAGCAGACTAGACACTCTCTCTCTCACACTCTCTCTCAAAGAAGCCTACCATCTCTCTCTATCTCTCTCTTAAAGTAGAATAGCATCTCTTTCCCTCTCTCTATTTCTCTCTCAAAGAAGTATAGTATATATACATATATATACATTTATATATATCAAAGGATATTAGCATCTCACTTTCTCTGTCTCCGTAAGAGACCTTGCATCACACTCTTTCTCTTTCAAATCTGCCTAGCATCTCTCTTTCTACCTCTCTCTCTCTTTCTCTCAAAGGAGACTAGAATCACTCTCCCTCACTCTGCCTCTCTCAAAGAATCCTTGCATATATAACTCTCTCTCTCTGAAAGGAGTCTAGCATCCCTATGTCTCTCACTCTCAAAGTAGAGTAGCATCTCTCTCTCTCTGTCTCTCAAAGGAGCTTAGCATCTCTCTCTCTCAATGGAGCCAAGCATCTCTCTCTCTCCCTCTCTCTCAAGACGCTTTGCATCTCTCTCTCTCTCTCTCAAAGGAGCCTACAATCTCCCTGTCTTTCTATCTCCCTCTTTCTCTCAAAAGAGCCGAGCATCCCTCACTCTCTCTCCCTCTCTCTAACGAGTTTTTCATCTCTCTCTGTCTCTCTCTCTCTCTCCCAACGGAACCTAGCATGTATCTCTCTCTGTCTCTCATTCAAAGGAGTCTAGCATCACTCTCTCTATCAAAGTAGCCTGGAGTCTCTCTGTCTCTGTATATCTTTCTTTCTCTAAAAGGAGCCTAGCATCTCTCTCTCTGTCTCTCCCGGTCTCTCTCTCTCTCTCTCAAAGAAGCCTAGCATATCTATCCCTCTTTCTCTCTCTAAGGAGCCTAGCATATCTCTCCCTCCCTCTCTCTCAAAGTAGCCTAGCATATCTCTATCTCTCCCTCTCTCTTTGTCTCGAAGCAGCTTAGCATTTCTCTCCCTCTCTCTCTCTCGCTCTCAACAGTGTCAACCATCTCACTCTCTCTCTCTCCAAGGAGCAAATCGTCTCTCCCTCTCACTCATTCCCCCACAAAGTGTACTAGCATGCCTTTCTCTCCCTCTCTAAAGGGATTATAGGATCTCTATCTTTCTCCCTCTCGCTAAGAAACCTACCATCACACTCGCTCTCTTTCAAAGGAGACTAGCATCTCTGTCTATCTCTCAAAGGATTCTAGCATCTCTCTCTTTCTCACTCTCACTAAGAAGACTAGCATCACACTCTCTCTCTTTCAAAAGAGCTTACCATCTCTCTGTCTAACTATCTCTCTTTTTCTCAAAGGAGACTAGAATCTCCGTCTTTTTTCTCTCTTTCTCTCAAAGGAGCCTAGCATCCCTCACTCTCTCTCTGTGTCTCTCAACGGAGCCTTGCATGTATCCCTTTATCTCTCTCATTCAAAGGAGCCGAGCATGTCTCTCTCACTCGAAGGAGCCTAGCATATCTCTGTTACTGTATATCTCTCTTTCTCTCAAAGTAGCCTAGAATATCTCTCCCTCTCTCTCTCAAAGAAGCCAAGCATCTCTCCCTCTGTCTCTCCCAAAGGAGCCTAGCAACTCCCTGTCTTTCTCTCTCGCCTTCTCACAAGGGGCCTACCATCTCTCAGTCTCTGTCTGTCTATCTCTCTCTATGGAGTCTAGCAAGTATCTCCCTCTCTCTCTCTCTCAAAGGAGTCTAGTATCTCTCTCTCTTTCTCAAATGATCCTAGCATCTATCTCTTTCTCTCAAAGGTGTCTAGCATCTCTCTCTCTATCTCACAGTAGTCTAGAATCTCTCTCTAAGAGTTGCATAGCATCTCTGTCTATCTCTCTCCCTCTAATTAGCCTAGCATCTCTCTCTCTCTCTCTCAAATTAGTCTAGATACTCTCTCTTCACTGTCCCTCTGTCTCTCTCTGTAATGATCCTAGCATCACACTCAAAGGAGCCTAGCATCTCTCTGTCTCTGTATATCTCTCTTTCTCTCTAAGGAGCCTAGAATCTCTCAACACCCCCCTCTCTCTCTCAGAGTGGCCTATTATCCCTCTCACTCTCTCTCACAAAAGAGCCTGTCATCTCTCTCTCTGTCCATCTCTCTCTGTTTCTCTCTCTGTGAAAGGAGACTAGCATGTAACTCTCTCTCTTTCAAAAGAGACTAGCATCCCTCTCTCTCTCGAAGCATATCATCTCTCTGTCTCTGTATATCTCTCTTTCTCTTAAAGGAGCCTAGAATATTTCTCCTTCTCTCTCTCTCTCTCAAAGAAGCCTAGCATCTCTCTGTCTCTGTATATCTCTCTTTCTCTCAAAGGAGCCTAGAATCTCTCTCTCTCTCTCACTCTCTCTCTCAAAGGAGCCTACCATCACCCCCCTCTCTCTCTCAAAGTAGACTAGCATCTCTCTCTCCCCTCTCTCTCTCAAGGAAGCCTATTATATCTCTCTCTCTCTCTCCAAGGATTCTAGCATCTCACCCTTTCTCTCTCTCCCTAAGAAGCCTAGCATCACACTCTCCCTCTTTCAAAGGAGCCTAACATCTCTCTCTCTCTCTCTCTTTCTCTCAAAGGGGACTATAATCTCCCTGTCTTTCTATCTCTCTCACTTTACCTATTACTCCCGGGTCCTGGGAATTTGTCCCCATGGGACCATCTATGGGATGTCCAGATAGAAGGAATAATGGAAAAGCTTCCCACATACACCCAGAGAAATCTACCACTTCTCCCCCAGAGTGGAGCTAATGCCCCTGTGAGGAAGGAGCTATGGGGGAACACAAGGAGAGTAAAAATATCCACACTTTGGTTGGACGCCCAGGTTCTAAGTCTGTTCAAACTCACATTCGAATGTGGGGCTTGGTGTCATCCTTGATAACATAGCTGCCAGAAGTGTCATCCAGTTGATCTAGAAAACGCACAACAGAAAGCATCAAGAACACTGACTGGAAGTGATGCAGGATCCCCTTTTACCTGCTTTTGTAGAGCAGCTGAAAGCAGGGTTTCCAAGCTTGTAAGGACGGGAGCTCCCTCAGAACACTAACAGCAGAACTACCGTATGATCCAGCAACCACACTTGTGGGTATTGACCCAAAAGGACTAAAATCGGGCTCTCAACGAGACACCTGCACTCCATTGTTCACTGCAACGTGATTCTGAAGAGCTAAGAGGTGGTAACAACCAAGATGCCCATCGACATATGAATGGGGAAAGAATATGTGGTTTATACATACAATGGAATCCAACTTAGCCTTGAAAAAAGGAAATTTTGCAATATGCAACAACATGGATGAACCCCTTGAGAACATTAAATGAAACAAGCCAGTCACAGAAAGAGAAATACTGCATGAATACACTTAACATGTAGTATCTAAAGTAGTCAAATCCATATAACCAAATGGTGGAATGGTGTTGGCCAGGGTTAGGGTCATGGGAAATGGGGAGTTACTAAACAAGGAGTGTAAAGTCTCAGTTAAGGAAGATGAATAAACTCTGGAGATCTGCTGTACGGCACTGCCAACAATACTACATTAAACACTTAAAACATCTGTTAGACGGTAGGTCTTACGTTAACTCTTCTAGCCACAACAAATATTGTTAAAAAATCATGTGGAAGAGGACTGGGACTTCTAGAAAGACAAATTGTAAATGAACAAAGTAACAGGTAAAAATTATTTTTAAAGCAGTTAAAGTCTCTAGAAGTTATCCTAAAGGTATACAGCATTTTAAGAAATATTCATTCAGGACAACTGAGTATTTGTCGGTAAGAATAGTGAGTTTGTGGCATCTGAGGCATGACTTGCTCCCTTACCTACCAAACCCATGCACTGTGTATCAGAAGCTCTACTTGGAGTGCTCTACTCCTGGGAGGTGCAGGCAGGGACAAAGTGGGTACCTTTCCTCACAGCTCTCATACGTAAAGAGCTAAAGGAAGGTACAGTGAAAAAAGTTCATCAAAGAGAGAATACTATTGAGAGGTAGAAATTGTAATTTTTTAGAACCAAATGGAAATCTTGGAGTTAAGAACCATAACCAAAATGTAGATTTGAGCTGGCAGAAGTAACCAGCAGCCAACTTAAAGCGAGATCCATGGAGATTATGGATTTTGCAGAACAGAGAGAAAAATTAATGAATGAAGGAAAACGAAGAGCCACAGAGAAATGTGGGGCATCAATAAGTGCAGCCACACGTGCAATGCGAATACAAGCAGGATTGGAGAAAGGAACAGAAAAATATTTAAAGTATTTAATGGCAGAAAATTCCCAAAATGTGACCAAAAAACAATACATACATCCAAGAAACTCTACAAATTCCAAGGAGCATAAACACAAAGAGCTCTCCATCTGGGCACATCATAGGCAAAATACCGAAAGCCAAAGATAAAGATCTTGAAGGCAAAAAGAGAAAAATAACGTGATATACATGTACACTCCAGTAAGATTAACAGCTGACTTCTCATCAGACATGATAGCAGTTGGAAGGCAGTGGGGACAACATGTTCTCATTGCTGAAAGTAAAAACTCAAACAAGAATCCTATATCCAGCAAATTACCTTTCACAGATGAAGGTGAAAAAAGACATCCTTAGGTAAATAAAAACTGAGGAAACTTGTTGCTAGCTGACATGTCTTACAAGGAACATTAAAGGGAGAGAATTATTCAGCCATGAGAAATATGAAGTCCTGATACACACAACATGGGTGAAACCCTAAGTTTTCATGCTAACTGGAGGAAAACACAAAGAATCACACATTGTATGATCCTCACTTATAGGAAATGTCCAGAAGAGCCGAGCCTACAGGACAGAAAGTAGATTCGTGATTACCTACGGCTAGGGACAGTTCTCCCTTGTGTCATAATGAAAATATCTGAAAATTGATGGTAGCAATGGTGGCACAGCTCTGTGAATATACCAGCCACCACTCTATTGTGTATTTTAAGGGGATGAATTGTATGACATGTGAATTACACCTACACAATGAAAATAAATTCTACAGGAATTTCTTCAGACTGAAAAATTAAATTAAATGAGACAGCTATCTGAATCCAAACAAACAGAAAACACTGGTAAATGTACTTCTATAGGTAATTATAAAAGTCAGTATAATTGCATACTTTTTCTCTTTACTTAATTCTCTCAAAGAATCCTAGCATCTCTCTCTCAAAGGAGACTATATCCTCTCTGTCTCTCTCTGTTTATCTCTCTCTCAAAGAGCCAGCGTGTATTGCTCTCTCTCTATCAAAGGAACACAGAATCTCTATCTCTCTGTCTCACTCTGTCTCTCTCTCAGAGAAACCTAGCATCTCTCTCTCTTTCTCAGGATTCTAGCATCTCTCAAATTCTCTCTCTCCCTAAGAAGCCTAGCACCACACTCTAACTCTTTCAAAGGAGCCTAACATCTCTCTATCTCTCCCTCTTTCTCTCAAATAGACTAGAATCTCCGTCTTTCTATCTCTCTCTCTATCTCTCAAAGGAGCCTAGCATCCCTCAAACTGTCTCTCTCTCAAAGGAGCCTATCTTCTCTCTCTCTCTGTCTCTCTGTTTATCTCTCTCTCAAGGAGCCAGCGTGTATTGCTCTCACTCTCTCAAAGGAAACTAGAATCTCTATCTTTCTGTCTCACTCTGACTCTCTCTCTCTCAAAGAAGCCTAGCATCTCTCTCTCTCTCTCTCTCTCTCTCTCTCTCTCTCTCTCTCTCAGGATTCTAGCATCTCTCAAATTCTCTCTCTCCCTAAGAAGCCTAGCATCACACTCTCCCTCTTTCATAGGAGCCTAACATCTCTCTATCTCTACCTCTTTCTCTCAAATAGACTAGAATCTCCGTCTTTCTATCTCTCTCCCTTTCTCTAGAAGGAGCCTAGCATCCCTCAACCTGTCTCTCTCTCAAAGGAGCCTATCTTCTCTCTCTCTCTCTCTCTCTGTCTCTCTCTCTCTCTCTCTCTCTGTTTATCTCTCTCTCAATGAGCCAGTGTGTATTGCTCTCACTCCCTCAAAGGAACCTAGAATCTCTATCTCTCTGTCTCTCTCTGACTCTCTCTCTCTCAAAGAAGCCTAGCATCTCTCTCTCTCTCTCAAAGGATTCTAGCATCGCTCTCTTTCTCTCTCTCCCTAAGAAGCCTAGCATCACACTGTCTGTCTTTCAAAGGAGCGTAATATCTAACCGTCTACATCTCTCTCTTCCTCCCAAAGCAGACTAGACACTCTCTCTCTCACACTCTCTCTCAAAGAAGCCTACCATCTCTCTCTATCTCTCTCTTAAAGTAGAATAGCATCTCTTTCCCTCTCTCTCTTTCTCTCTCAAAGAAGTATAGTATATATACATATATATACATTTATATATATCAAAGGATATTAGCATCTCACTTTCTCTGTCTCCGTAAGAGACCTTGCATCACACTCTTTCTCTTTCAAATCTGCCTAGCATCTCTCTTTCTACCTCTCTCTCTCTTTCTCTCAAAGGAGACTAGAATCACTCTCCCTCACTCTGCCTCTCTCAAAGAATCCTTGCATATATAACTCTCTCTCTGAAAGGAGTCTAGCATCCCTATGTCTCTCACTCTCAAAGTAGAGTAGCATCTCTCTCTCTCTGTCTCTCAAAGGAGCTTAGCATCTCTCTCTCTCAATGGAGCCAAGCATCTCTCTCTCTCCCTCTCTCTCAAGACGCTTTGCATCTCTCTCTCTCTCTCTCAAAGGAGCCTACAATCTCCCTGTCTTTCTATCTCCCTCTTTCTCTCAAAAGAGCCGAGCATCCCTCACTCTCTCTCCCTCTCTCTAACGAGTTTTCCATCTCTCTCTGTCTGTCTCTCTCTCTCCCAACGGAACCTAGCATGTATCTCTCTCTGTCTCTCATTCAAAGGAGTCTAGCATCACTCTCTCTATCAAAGTAGCCTGGAGTCTCTCTGTCTCTGTATATCTTTCTTTCTCTAAAAGGAGCCTAGCATCTCTCTCTCTGTCTCTCCCGGTCTCTCTCTCTCTCTCTCAAAGTAGCCTAGCATATTTATCCCTCTTTCTCTCTCTAAGGAGCCTAGCATATCTCTCCCTCCCTCTCTCTCAAAGTAGCCTAGCATATCTCTATCTCTCCCTCTCTCTTTGTCTCGAAGCAGCTTAGCATTTCTCTCCCTCTCTCTCTCTCGCTCTCAACAGTGTCAACCATCTCACTCTCTCTCTCTCCAAGGAGCAAATCGTCTCTCCCTCTCACTCATTCCCCAACAAAGTGTACTAGCATGCCTTTCTCTCCCTCTCTAAAGGGATTATAGGATCTCTATCTTTCTCCCTCTCGCTAAGAAACCTACCATCACACTCGCTCTCTTTCAAAGGAGACTAGCATCTCTGTCTATCTCTCAAAGGATTCTAGCATCTCTCTCTTTCTCACTCTCACTAAGAAGACTAGCATCACACTCTCTCTCTTTCAAAAGAGCTTACCATCTCTCTGTCTAACTATCTCTCTTTTTCTCAAAGGAGACTAGAATCTCCGTCTTTTTTCTCTCTTTCTCTCAAAGGAGCCTAGCATCCCTCACTCTCTCTCTGTGTCTCTCAACGGAGCCTTGCATGTATCCCTTTATCTCTCTCATTCAAAGGAGCCGAGCATGTCTCTCTCACTCGAAGGAGCTTAGCATATCTCTGTTACTGTATATCTCTCTTTCTCTCAAAGTAGCCTAGAATATCTCTCCCTCTCTCTCTCAAAGAAGCCAAGCATCTCTCTCTGTCTCTCCCAAAGGAGCCTAGCAACTCCCTGTCTTTCTCTCTCGCCTTCTCACAAGGGGCCTATCATCTCTCAGTCTCTGTCTGTCTATCTCTCTCTAAGGAGTCTAGCAAGTATCTCCCTCTCTCTCTCTCTCAAATGAGTCTAGTATCTCTCTCTCTTTCTCAAATGATCCTAGCATCTATCTCTTTCTCTCAAAGGTGTCTAGCATCTCTCTCTCTATCTCACAGTAGTCTAGAATCTCTCTCTAAGAGTTGCATAGCATCTCTGTCTCTCTCTCTCCCTCTAATTAGCCTAGCATCTCTCTCTCTCTCTCTCAAATTAGTCTAGATACTCTCTCTTCACTGTCCCTCTGTCTCTCTCTGTAATGATCCTAGCATCACACTCAAAGGAGCCTAGCATCTCTCTGTCTCTGTATATCTCTCTTTCTCTCTAAGGAGTCTAGAATCTCTCAACCCCCCCTCTCTCTCTCAGAGTGGCCTATTATCCCTCTCACTCTCTCTCACAAAAGAGCCTATCATCTCTCTCTCTGTCCATCTCTCTCTGTTTCTCTCTCTGTGAAAGGAGACTAGCATGTAACTCTCTCTCTTTCAAAAGAGACTAGCATCCCTCTCTCTCTCGAAGCATATCATCTCTCTGTCTCTGTATATCTCTCTTTCTCTTAAAGGAGCCTAGAATCTTTCTCCTTCTCTCTCTCTCTCTCAAAGGACCCTAGCATCTCTCTGTCTCTGTATATCTCTCTTTCTCTCTAAGGAACCTAGAATCTCTCAACCCCCCCTCTCAGAGTGGCCTGTTATCCCCCTCTCTCTCTCTCACAAAGAGCCTATCATCTCTCTCTGTCCATCTCTCTGTTTCTCTCTGTGTGAAAGGAGACTAGCATGTAACTCTCTCTATTTCAAAGGAGACTAGCATCCCTCTCGCTCTCGAAGCATAGCATCTCTCTGTCTCTGTATATCTCTCTTTCTCTTAAAGGTACCTAGAATCTCTCTCCTTCTCTCTCTCTCTATCAAAGGAGACTATCATCTCTCTGTCTCTGTATATCTCTCTTTCTCTCAAAGGAGCCTAGAATCTCTCTCTCTCTCTCACTCTCTCTCTCAAAGGAGCCTACCATCACCCCCCTCTCTCTCTCAAAGTAGACTAGCATCTCTCTCTCCCCTCTCTCTCTCAAGGAAGCCTAGTATATATCTCTCTCTCTCTCCAAGGATTCTAGCATCTCACCCTTTCTCTCTCTCCCTAAGAAGCCTAGCATCACACTCTCCCTCTTTCAAAGGAGCCTAACATCTCTCTCTCTCTCTCTCTTTCTCTCAAAGGGGACTATAATCTCCCTGTCTTTCTATCTCTCTCACTTTACCTATTACTCCCGGGTCCTGGGAATTTGTCCCCATGGGACCATCTATGGGATATCCAGATAGAAGGAATAATGGAAAAGCTTCCCACATACACCCAGAGAAATCTACCACTTCTCCCCCAGAGTGGAGCTAATGCCCCTGTGAGGAAGGAGCTATGGGGGAACACAAGGAGAGTAAAAATATCCACACTTTGGTTGGACGCCCAGGTTCTAAGTCTGTTCAAACTCACATTCGAATGTGGGGCTTGGTGTCATCCTTGATAACATAGCTGCCAGAAGTGTCATCCAGTTGATCTAGAAAACGCACAACAGAAAGCATCAAGAACACTGACTGGAAGTGATGCAGGATCCCCTTTTACCTGCTTTTGTAGAGCAGCTGAAAGCAGGGTTTCCAAGCTTGCAAGGACGGGAGCTCCCTCAGAACACTAACAGCAGAACTACCGTATGATCCAGCAACCACACTTGTGGGTATTGACCCAAAAGGACTAAAATCGGGCTCTCAACGAGACACCTGCACTCCATTGTTCACTGCAACGTGATTCTGAAGAGCTAAGAGGTGGTAACAACCAAGATGCCCATCGACATATGAATGGGGAAAGAATATGTGGTTTACACATACAATGGAATCCAATTTAGCCTTGAAAAAAGGAAATTTTGCAATATGCAACAACATGGATGAACCCCTTGAGAACATTAAATGAAACAAGCCAGTCACAGAAAGAGAAATACTGCATGAATACACTTAACATGTAGTATCTAAAGTAGTCAAATCCATATAACCAAATGGTGGAATGGTGTTGGCCAGGGTTAGGGTCATGGGAAATGGGGAGTTACTAAAAAAGGAGTGTAAAGTCTCAGTTAAGGAAGATGAATAAACTCTGGAGATCTGCTGTACGGCACTGCCAACAATACTACATTAAACACTTAAAACATCTGTTAGACGGTAGGTCTTACGTTAACTCTTCTAGCCACAACAAATATTGTTAAAAAATCATGTGGAAGAGGACTGGGACTTCTAGAAAGACAAATTGTAAATCAACAAAGTAACAGGTAAAAATTATTTTTAAAGCAGTTAAAGTCTCTAGAAGTTATCCTAAAGGTATACAGCATTTTAAGAAATATTCATTCAGGACAACTGAGTATTTGTCGGTAAGAATAGTGAGTTTGTGGCATCTGAGGCATGACTTGCTCCCTTACCTACCAAACCCATGCACTGTGTATCAGAAGCTCTACTTGGAGTGCTCTACTCCTGGGAGGTGCAGGCAGGGACAAAGTGGGTACCTTTCCTCACAGCTCTCATACGTAAAGAGCTAAAGGAAGGTACAGTGAAAAAAGTTCATCAAAGAGAGAATACTATTGAGAGGTAGAAATTGTAATTTTTTAGAACCAAATGGAAATCTTGGAGTTAAGAACCATAACCAAAATGTAGATTTGAGCTGGCAGAAGTAACCAGCAGCCAACTTAAAGCGAGATCCATGGAGATTATGGATTTTGAAGAACAGAGAGAAAAATTAATGAATGAAGGAAAACGAAGAGCCACAGAGAAATGTGGGGCATCAATAAGTGCAGCCACACGTGCAATGCGAATACAAGCAGGATTGGAGAAAGGAACAGAAAAATATTTAAAGTATTTAATGGCAGAAAATTCCCAAAATGTGACCAAAAAACAATACATACATCCAAGAAACTCTACAAATTCCAAGGAGCATAAACACAAAGAGCTCTCCATCTGGGCACATCATAGGCAAAATACCGAAAGCCAAAGATAAAGATCTTGAAGGCAAAAAGAGAAAAATAACGTGATATACATGTACACTCCAGTAAGATTAACAGCTGACTTCTCATCAGACATGATAGCAGTTGGAAGGCAGTGGGGACAACATGTTCTCATTGCTGAAAGTAAAAACTCAAACAAGAATCCTATATCCAGCAAATTACCTTTCACAGATGAAGGTGAAAAAAGACATCCTTAGGTAAATAAAAACTGAGGAAACTTGTTGCTAGCTGACATGTCTTACAAGGAACATTAAAGGGAGAGAATTATTCAGCCATGAGAAATATGAAGTCCTGATACACACAACATGGGTGAAACCCTAAGTTTTCATGCTAACTGGAGGAAAACACAAAGAATCACACATTGTATAATCCTCACTTATAGGAAATGTCCAGAAGAGCCGAGCCTACAGGACAGAAAGTAGATTCGTGATTACCTACGGCTAGGGACAGTTCTCCCTTGTGTCATAATGAAAATATCTGAAAATTGATGGTAGCAATGGTGGCACAGCTCTGTGAATATACCAGCCACCACTCTATTGTGTATTTTAAGGGGATGAATTGTATGACATGTGAATTACACCTACACAATGAAAATAAATTCTACAGGAATTTCTTCAGACTGAAAAATTAAATTAAATGAGACAGCTATCTGAATCCAAACAAACAGAAAACACTGGTAAATGTACTTCTATAGGTAATTATAAAAGTCAGTATAATTGCATACTTTTTCTCTTTACTTAATTCTCTCAAAGAATCCTAGCATCTCTCTCTCAAAGGAGACTATATCCTCTCTGTCTCTCTCTGTTTATCTCTCTCTCAAAGAGCCAGCGTGTATTGCTCTCTCTCTATCAAAGGAACACAGAATCTCTATCTCTCTGTCTCACTCTGTCTCTCTCTCAGAGAAGCCTAGCATCTCTCTCTCTCTCTAAGGATTCTAGCATCTCTCAAATTCTCTCTCTCCCTAAGAAGCCTAGCACCAAACTCTCCCTCTTTCAAAGGAGCCTAACATCTCTCTATCTCTCCCTCTTTCTCTCAAATAGACTAGAATCTCCGTCTTTCTATCTCTCTCTCTTTCTCTAGAAGGAGCCTAGCATCCCTCAACCTGTCTCTCACAAAAAGGAGCCCATCTTCTCTCTCTCTCTCTCTCTCTGTTTATCTCTCTCTCAAGGAGCCAGCGTGTATTGCTCTCACTCCCTCAAAGGAACCTAGAATCTCTATCTCTCTGTCTCTCTCTGACTCTCTCTCTCTCAAAGAAGCCTATCATCTCTCTCTCTCTCTCAAAGGATTCTGGCATCGCTCTCTTTCTCTCTCTCCCTAAGAAGCCTAGCATCACACTGTCTGTCTTTCAAAGGAGCGTAATATCTAACCGTCTACATCTCTCTCTTCCTCCCAAAGCAGACTAGACACTCTCTCTCACACTCTCGCTCAAAGAAGCCTACCATCTCTCTCTATCTCTCTCTTAAAGTAGAATAGCATCTCTTTCCCTCTCTCTCTTTCTCTCTCAAAGAAGTATAGTATATATACATATATATACATTTATATATATCAAAGGATATTAGCATCTCACTTTCTCTGTCTCCGTAAGAGACCTTGCATCACACTCTTTCTCTTACAAATCTTCTAGCATCTCTCTATCTACCTCTCTCTCTTTCTCTCAAAGGAGACTAGAATCACTCTCCCTCACTCTGCCTCTGTCAAAGAATCCTTGCATATATAACTCTCTCTCTGAAAGGAGTCTAGCATCCCTATGTCTCTCACTCTCAATGTAGAGTAGCATCTCTCTCTCTCTCTGTCTCTCAAAGGAGCTTAGCATCTCTCTCTCTCAATGGAGCCAAGCATCTCTCTCTCTCCCTCTCTCTCAAGACGCTTTGCATCTCTCTCTCTCTCTCTCTCAAAGGAGCCTACAATCTCTCTGTCTTTCTATCTCCCTCTTTCTCTCAAAAGAGCCGAGCATCCCTCACTCTCTCTCCCTCTCTCTAACGAGTTTTTCATCTCTCTCTGTCTGTCTCTCTCTCACCCAACGGAACCTAGCATGTATCTCTGTCTCTCATTCAAAGGAGTCTAGCATCACTCTCTCTATCAAAGTAGCCTGGAGTCTCTCTGTCTCTGTGTATCTTTCTTTCTCTAAATGGAGCCTAGCATCTCTCTCTCTGTCTCTCCCTGTCTCTCTCTCTCTCTCTCAAAGAAGCCTAGCATATCTATCCCTCTTTCTCTCTCTAAGGAGCCTAGCATATCTCTCCCTCCCTCTCTCTCAAAGTAGCCTAGCATATCTCTATCTCTCCCTCTCTCTTTGTCTCGAAGCAGCTTAGCATTTCTCTCCCGCTCTCTCTATCGCTCTCAACAGTGTCAACCATCTCACTCTCTCTCTCTCCAAGGAGCAAATCGTCTCTCCCTCTCACTCATTCCCCCACAAAGGGTACTAGCATGCCTTTTTCTCTCTCTCTAAAGTGATTATAGGATCTCTATCTTTCTCCCTCTCGCTAAGAAACCTACCATCACACTCGCTCTCTTTCAAAGGAGACTAGCATCTCTCTCTATCTCTCAAAGGATTCTAGCATCTCTCTCTTTCTCACTCTCACTAAGAAGACTAGCATCACACTCTCTCTCTTTCAAAAGAGCTTACCATCTCTCTGTCTAACTATCTCTCTTTTTCTCAAAGGAGACTAGAATCTCCGTCTTTTTTCTCTCTTTCTCTCAAAGGAGCCTAGCATCCCTCACTCTCTCTCTGTGTCTCTCAACGGAGCCTTGCATGTATCCCTTTATCTCTCTCATTCAAAGGAGCCGAGCATGTCTCTCTCACTCGAAGGAGCCTAGCATATCTCTGTTACTGTATATCTCTCTTTCTCTCAAAGTAGCCTAGAATATCTCTCCCTCTCTCTCTCAAAGAAGCCAAGCATCTCTCTCTCTGTCTCTCCCAAAGGAGCATAGCAACTCCCTGTCTTTCTCTCTCGCCTTCTCACAAAGGGGCCTATCATCTCTCAGTCTCTGTCTGTCTATCTCTCTCTAAGGAGTCTAGCAAGTATCTCCCTCTCTCTCTCTCTCAAATGAGTCTAGTATCTCTCTCTATTTCTCAAATGATCCTAGCATCTATCTCTTTCTCTCAAAGGTGTCTAGCATCTCTCTCTCTATCTCACAGTAGTCTAGAATCTCTCTCTAAGAGTTGCATAGCATCTCTGTCTATCTCTCTCCCTCTAATTAGCCTAGCATCTCTCTCTCTCAAATTAGTCTAGATTCTCTCTCTTCACTGTCCCTCTGTCTCTCTCTGTAATGATCCTAGCATCACACTCAAAGGAGCCTAGCATCTCTCTGTCTCTGTATATCTCTCTTTCCCTCTAAGGAGCCTAGAATCTCTCAACCCCCCCTCTCTCTCTCAGAGTGGCCTATTATCCCTCTCACTCTCTCTCACAAAAGAGCCTATCATATCTCTCTCTGTCCATCTCTCTCTGTTTCTCTCTCTGTGAAAGGAGACTAGCATGTAACTCTCTCTCTTTCAAAAGAGACTAGCATCCCTCTCTCTCTCGAAGCATAGCATCTCTCTGTCTCTGTATATCTCTCTTTCTCTTAAAGGAGCCTAGAATCTTTCTCCTTCTCTCTCTCTCTCTCAAAGGAGCCTATAATCTCTCTGTCTCTGTATATCTCTCTTTATCTCTAAGGAACCTTGACTCTCTCAACTTCCCCCTCTCAGAGTGGCCTGTTATCCCTCTCTCTCTCTCTCTCACAAAAGAGCCTATCATCTCTCTCTCTGTCCATCTCTCTCTGTTTCACTCTCTGTGAAAGGAGACTAGCATGTAACTCTCTCTATTTCAAAGGAGACTAGCATCCCTCTCTCTCACGAAGCATAGCATCTCTCTGTCTCTGTATATCACTCTTTCTCTTAAAGGAAACTAGAATCTCTCTCCTTCTCTCTCTCTCTATCAAAGGAGACTATCATCTCTCGGTCTCTGTCTATCTCTCTTTCTCTCAAAGGAGCCTAGAATCTCACTCTTTCTCACTCTCTCTCTCAAAGGAGCATACCATCACCCCCCTCTCTCGCTCAAAGAAGACTAGCATCTCTCTCCCCCCACTCTCTCTCAAGGAAGCCTAGCATATCTCTCTCTCTCTCTCCAAGGATTCTAGCATCTCACCCTTTCTCTCTCTCCCTAAGAAGCCTAGCATCACACTCTCCCTCTTTCAAAGGAGCCTAACATCTCTCTCTCTCTCTCTTTCTCTCAAACGGGACTATAATCTCCCTGTCTTTCTATCTCTCTCACTTTACCTATTACCCCCGGGTCCTGGTAATATGTCCCCATGGGACCATCTATGGGATGTCCAGATAGAAGGAATAATGGAAAAGCTTCCCACATACACCCAGAGAAATCTACCACTTCTCCCCCAGAGTGGAGCTAATGCCCCTGTGAGGAAGGAGCTATGGGGGAACACAAGGAGAGTAAAAATATCCACACTTTGGTTGGACGCCCAGGTTCTAAGTCTGTTCAAACTCACATTCGAATGTGGGGCTTGGTGTCATCCTTGATAACATAGCTGCCAGAAGTGTCATCCAGTTGATCTAGAAAACGCACAACAGAAAGCATCAAGAACACTGACTGGAAGTGATGCAGGATCCCCTTTTACCTGCTTTTGTAGAGCAGCTGAAAGCAGGGTTTCCAAGCTTGTAAGGACGGGAGCTCCCTCAGAACACTAACAGCAGAACTACCGTATGATCCAGCAACCACACTTGTGGGTATTGACCCAAAAGGACTAAAATCGGGCTCTCAACGAGACACCTGCACTCCATTGCTCACTGCAACGTGATTCTGAAGAGCTAAAAGGTGGTAACAAACAAGATGCCCATCGACATATGAATGGGGAAAGAATATGTGGTTTATACATACAATGGAATCCAATTTAGCCTTGAAAAAAGGAAATTTTGCAGTATGCAACAACATGGATGAACCCCTTGAGAACATTAAATGAATCAAGCCAGTCACAGAAAGAGAAATACTGCATGAATACACTTAACATGTAGTATCTAAAGTAGTCAAATCCATATAACCAAATGGTGGAATGGTGTTGGCCAGGGTTAGGGTCATGGGAAATGGGGAGTTACTAAACAAGGAGTGTAAAGTCTCAGTTAAGGAAGATGAATAAACTCTGGAGATCTGCTGTACGGCACTGCCAACAATACTACATTAAACACTTAAAACATCTGTTAGACGGTAGGTCTTACGTTAACTCTTCTAGCCACAACAAATATTGTTAAAAAATCATGTGGAAGAGGACTGGGACTTCTAGAAAGACAAATTGTAAATCAACAAAGTAACAGGTAAAAATTATTTTTAAAGCAGTTAAAGTCTCTAGAAGTTATCCTAAAGGTATACAGCATTTTAAGAAATATTCATTCAGGACAACTGAGTATTTGTCGGTAAGAATAGCGAGTTTGTGGCATCTGAGTCATGACTTGTTCCCTTACCTACCAAACCCATGCACTGTGTATCAGAAGCTCTACTTGGAGTGCTCTACTCCTGGGAGGTGCAGGCAGGGACAAAGTGTGTACCTTTCCTCACAGCTCTCATACGTAAAGAGCTAAAGGAACGTACAGTGAAAAAAGTTCACCAAAGAGAGAATACTATTGAGAGGTAGAAATTGTATTTTTTTAGAACCAAATGGAAATCTTGGAGTTAAGAACCATTAACCAAAATGTAGATTTGAGCTTGCAGAAGTAACCAGCAGCCAACTTAAAGCGAGATCCATGGAGATTATGGATTTTGCAGAACAGAGAGAAAAATTAATGAATGAAGGAAAACGAAGAGCCACAGAGAAATGTGGGGCATCAATAAGTGCAGCCACACGTGCAATGCGAATACAAGCAGGATTGGAGAAAGGAACAGAAAAATAAAGTATTTAATGGCAGAAAATCCCCAAAATGTGACCAAAAAACAATACATACATCCAAGAAACTCTACAAATTCCAAGGAGCATAAACACAAAGAGCTCTCCATCTGGGCACATCATAGGCAAAATACCGAAAGCCAAAGATAAAGATCTTGAAGGCAAAAAGAGAAAAATAACGTGATATACATGTACACTCCAGTAAGATTAACAGCTGACTTCTCATCAGACATGATAGCAGTTGGAAGGCAGTGGGGACAACATGTTCTCATTGCTGGAAGTAAAAACTCAAACAAGATTCTTATATCCAGCAAATTACCTTTCACAGATGAAGGTGAAAAAAGACATCCATAGGTAAATAAAAACTGAGGAAACTTGTTGCTAGCTGACATGTCTTACAAGGAACATTAAAGGGAGAGAATTATTCAGCCATGAGAAATATGAAGTCCTGATACACACAACATGGGTGAAACCCTAAGTTTTCATGCTAACTGGAGGAAAACACAAAGAATCACACATTGTATGATCCTCACTTATTGGAAATGTCCAGAAGAGCCGAGCCTACAGGACAGAAAGTAGATTCGTGATTACCTACGGCTAGGGACAGTTCTCCCTTGTGTCATAATGAAAATATCTGAAAATTGATGGTAGCAATGGTGGCACAGCTCTGTGAATATACCAGCCACCACTCTATTGTGTATTTTAAGGGGATGAATTGTATGACATGTGAATTACACCTACACAATGAAAATAAATTCTACAGGAATTTCTTCAGACTGAAAAATTAAATTAAATGAGACAGCTATCTGAATCCAAACAAACAGAAAACACTGGTAAATGTACTTCTATAGGTAATTATAAAAGTCAGTATAATTGCATACTTTTTCTCTTTACTTAATTCTCTCAAAGAATCCTAGCACCTCTCTCTCAAAGGAGCCTATATCCTCTCTGTCTCTCTCTGTTTATCTCTCTCTCAAAGAGCCAGCGTGTATTGCTCTCTCTCTATCAAAGGAACACAGAATCTCTATCTCTCTGTCTCACTCTGTCTCTCTCTCAGAGAAGCCTAGCATCTCTCTCTCTCTCAGGATTCTAGCATCTCTCAAGTTCTCTCTCTCCCTAAGAAGCCTAGCACCACACTCTCCTTCTTTCAAAGGAGCCTAACATCTCTCTATCTCTACCTCTTTCTCTCAAATAGACTAGAATCTCCGTCTTTCTATCTCTCTCTCTTTCTCTAGAAGGAGCCTAGCATCCCTCAACCTGTCTCTCACAAAAAGGAGCCCATCTTCTCTCTCTCTCTCTCTCTCTCTGTTTATCTCTCTCTCAAGGAGCCAGCGTGTATTGCTCTCACTCCCTCAAAGGAACCTAGAATCTCTATCTCTCTGTCTCTCTCTGACTCTCTCTCTCTCAAGGAAGCCTATCATCACTCTCTCTCTCTCAAAGGATTCTGGCATCGCTCTCTTTCTCTCTCTCCCTAAGAAGCCTAGCATCACACTGTCTGTCTTTCAAAGGAGCGTAATATCTAACCGTCTACATCTCTCTCTTCCTCCCAAAGCAGACTAGACACTCTCACACTCTCGCTCAAAGAAGCCTACCATCTCTCTCTATCTCTCTCTTAAAGTAGAATAGCATCTCTTTCCCTCTCTCTCTTTCTCTCTCAAAGAAGTATAGTATATATACATATATATACATTTATATATATCAAAGGATATTAGCATCTCACTTTCTCTGTCTCCGTAAGAGACCTTGCATCACACTCTTTCTCTTTCAAATCTGCCTAGCATCTCTCTTTCTACCTCTCTCTCTCTTTCTCTCAAAGGAGACTAGAATCACTCTCCCTCACTCTGCCTCTCTCAAAGAATCCTTGCATATATAATTCTCTCTCTCTGAAAGGAGTCTAGCATCCCTATGTCTCTCACTCTCAAAGTAGAGTAGCATCTCTCTCTCTCTGTCTCTCAAAGGAGCTTAGCATCTCTCTCTCTCAATGGAGCCAAGCATCTCTCTCTCTCCCTCTCTCTCAAGACGCTTTGCATCTCTCTCTCTCTCTCTCTCTCAAAGGAGCCTTCAATCTCCCTGTCTTTCAATCTCCCTCTTTCTCTCAAAAGAGCCGAGCATCCCTCACTCTCTCTCCCTCTCTCTAACGAGTCTTTCATCTCTCTCTGTCTGTCTCTCTCTCTCCCAAGAGAACCTAGCATGTATCTCTCTCTGTCTCTCCTTCAAAGGAGTCTATCATCACTCTCTCTATCAAAGTAGCCTGGAGTCTCTCTGTCTCTGTATATCTTTCTTTCTCTAAAAGGAGCCTAGCATCTCTCTCTCTGTCTCTCCCGGTCTCTCTCTCTCTCTCTCAAAGAAGCCTAGCATATCTATCCCTCTTTCTCTCTCTAAGGAGCCTAGCATATCTCTCCCTCCATCTCTCTCAAAGTAGCATAGCATATCTCTATCTCTCCCTCTCTCTTTGTCTCGAAGCAGCTTAGCATTTCTCTCCCTCTCTCTCTCTCACTCTCAACAGTGTCAACCATCTCACTCTCTCTCTCTCCAAGGAGCAAATCGTCTCTCCCTCTCACTCATTCCCCCACAAAGTGTACTAGCATGACTTTCTCTCTCTCTCTAAAGGGATTATAGGATCTCTATCTTTCTCCCTCTAGCTAAGAAACCTACCATCACACTCGCTCTCTTTCAAAGGAGACTAGCATCTCTGTCTATCTCTCAAAGGATTCTAGCATCTCTCTCTTTCTCACTCTCACTAAGAAGACTAGCATCACACTCTCTCTCTTTCAAAAGAGCTTACCATCTCTCTGTCTAACTATCTCTCTTTTTCTCAAAGGAGACTAGAATCTCCGTCTTTTTTCTCTCTTTCTCTCAAAGGAGCCTAGCATCCCTCACTCTCTCTCTGTGTCTCTCAACGGAGCCTTGCATGTATCCCTTTATCTCTCTCATTCAAAGGAGCCGAGCATGTCTCTCTCACTCGAAGGAGCCTAGCATATCTCTGTTACTGTATATCTCTCTTTCTCTCAAAGTAGCCTAGAATATCTCTCCCTCTCTCTCTCAAAGCAGCCAAGCATCTCTCTCTCTGTCTCTCCCAAAGGAGCCAAGCAACTCCCTGTCTTTCTCTCTCGCCTTCTCACAAAGGGGCCTATCATCTCTCAGTCTCTGTCTGTCTATCTCTCTCTAAGGAGTCTAGCAAGTATCCCCCTCTCTCTCTCTCTCAAATGAGTCTAGTATCTCTCTCTCTTTCTCAAATAATCCTAGCATCTATCTCTTTCTCTCAAAGGTGTCTAGCATCTCTCTCTCTATCTCACAGTAGTCTAGAATCTCTCTCTAAGAGTTGCATAGCATCTCTGTCTATCTCTCTCACTCTAATTAGCCTAGCATCTCTCTCTCTCAAATTAGTCTAGATTCTCTCTCTTCACTGTCCCTCTGTCTCTCTCTGTAATGATCATAGCATCACACTCAAAGGAGCCTAGCATCTCTCTGTCTCTGTATATCTCTCTTTCCCTCTAAGGAGCCTAGAATCTCTCAACCCCCCCTCTCTCTCTCAGAGTGGCCTATTATCCCTCTCACTCTCTCTCACAAAAGAGCCTATCATATCTCTCTCTGTCCATCTCTCTCTGTTTCTCTCTCTGTGAAAGGAGACTAGCATCTAACACTCTCTCTTTCAAAAGAGACTAGCATCCCTCTCTCTCTCGAAGCATAGCATCTCTTTGTCTCTGTATATCTCTCTTTCTCTTAAAGGAGCCTAGAATCTTCTTCCTTCTCTCTCTCTCTCAAAGGAGCCTAGCATCTCTCTGTCTCTGTATATCTCTCTTAACTGTAAGGAACCTAGAATCTCTCAACCCCCTCTCTCTCTCTCAGAGTGGCCTATTATCCCTCTCTCTCTCTCTCTCAAAAGAGCCTATCATCTCTCTCTGTGCATCTATCTTTGTTTCTCTCTCTTTGAAAGGAGTCTAGCATGTAACACTCTCTCTCTTTCAAAAGAGACTAGCATCCCTCTCTCTCTCGAAGCATAGCGTCTCTCTGTCTCTGTACATCTCTCTTTTCTCAAAGGAGCCTAGATTATCTCTCTCTCACTCTCTCTCTCAAAGGAGCCAACCATTACCGCCTCTCTCTCTCAAAGTAGACCAGCATCTCCCTCCCCCCTCTCTCTCTCAAAGAAGCCAAGCATATATCTCTCTCTCTCCAAGGATTCTAGCATCTCACCCTTTATCTCTCTCCCTAAGAAACCTAGACTCACACTCTCCCTCTTTCAAAGGAGCCTAACATCTCTCTCTCTCTCTCTTTCTCTCAAAGGAGACTATAATCTCCCTGTATTTCTATCTCTCTCACTTTACATATTATCCCAGGTTTCTGGGTACATGTCCCCATGGGACAATCTATGGGATGTCCAGATAGAAGGAATATTGGAAAAGCTTAACACATACACCCAGAGAAGTCTACCACTTCTCCCCAGAGTGGAGCTAAAGCCCCTGTGAGTAAGGAGCTATGGGGGAACACAAGGAGAGTAAAAATATACACACTTTGGTTGGACGCCCAGGTTCTAAGTCTGTTCAAACTCACATTCGAATGTGGGGCTTGGTGTCATCCTTGATAACATAGATGCCAGAAGAGTCCTCCAGGTGATCTAGAAAACGCACAACAGAAAGCATCAAGAACACTGACTGGAAGTGATGCAGGATCCCCTTTTACCTGCTTTTGTAGAGCAGCTGAAAGCAGGGTTTCCAAGCTTGCAAGGACGGGAGCTCCCTCAGAACACTAACAGCAGAACTACCGTATGATCCAGCAACCACACTTGTGGGTATTGACCCAAAAGGACTAAAATCGGGCTCTCAACGAGACACCTGCACTCCATTGTTCACTGCAACGTGATTCTGAATAGCTAAGAGGTGGTAACAACCAAGATGCCCATCGACATATGAACGGGGAAAGAATATGTGGTTTATACATACAATGGAATCCAATTTATCCTTGAAAAAAGGAAATTTTGCAATATGCAACAACATGGATGAACCCCTTGAGAACATTAAATGAAACCAGCCAGTCACAGAAAGAGAAATACTGCATGAATACACTTAACATGTAGTATCTAAAGTAGTCAAATCCATATAACCAAATGGTGGAATGGTGTTGGCCAGGGTTAGGGTCATGGGAAATGCGGAGTTTCTAAACAAGGAGTGTAAAGTCTCAGTTAAGGAAGATGAATAATCTCTGCAGATCTGCTGTACGGCACTGCCAAAAATACTACATTCAACACTTAAAAAAACATCTGGTAGACGGTAGGTCTTATGTTAAATATTCTAGCCACAACAAATATTGTTTAAAATTCATGTGGAAGAGGACTGGGACTTCTAGAAAGACAAATTGTAAATCAAAAAAGTAATAGGTAAAAATTATTTTTAAAGCAGTTAAAGTCTCTAGAAGTTATCCTAAAGGTATACAGCATTTTAAGAAATATTCATTCAGGACAACTGAGTATTTGTCGGTAAGAATAGTGAGTTTGTGGCATCTGAGGCATGTCTTGTAACGTTACCTACCAAACCCATGCACTGTGTATCAGAAGCTCTACTTGGAGTGCTCTACTCCTGGGAGGTGCAGGCAGGGACAAAGTGGGTACCTTTCCTCACAGCTCTCATACGTAAAAAGCTAAAGGATGGTACAGTGAAAAAAGTTCATCAAAAAGAGAATACTATTGAGAGGTAGAAATTGTATTTTTTTAGAACCAAATGGAAATCTTGGAGTTAAGAACCATAACCAAAATGTAGATTTGAGCTGGCAGTAGTAACCAGCAGCCAAATTAAAGCGAGATCCATGGAGACTATGGATTTTGCAGAACAGAGAGAAAAATTAATGAGTGAAGCAAAACGAAGAGCCACAGAGAAATGTGGGGCATCAATAAGTGCAGCCACACGTGCAATGCGAATACAAGCAGGATTGGAGAAAGGAACAGAAAAATATTTAAAGTATTTAATGACAGAAAATTCCCAAAATGTGACCAAAAAGCAATACATACATCCAAGAAACTCTATAAATTCCAAGTAGCATACACACAAAGAGCACTCCGTCTGGGCACATCATAGGCAAAATACCGAAAGCCAAAGATAAAGATCTTATAGGCAAAAAGAGAAAAATAACGTGATATACATGTACACTCCAGTAAGCTTAACAGCTGACTTCTCATCAGATATGATAGCAGTTGTAAGGCAGTGGGGACAACATGTTCTCATTGCTGGAAGTAAAAACTCAAACAAGAATCTTATATCCAGCAAATTACCTTTCACAGATGAAGGTGAAAAAAGACATCCTTAGGTATATAAAAACTGAAGAAACTTGTTGCTAGCTGACATGTCTTACAAGGAACATTAAAGGGAGAGAATTATTCAGCCATGAGAAATATGAAGTTCTGATACACACAACATGGGTGAAACCCTAAGTTTTCATGCTAACTGGAGGAAAACACAAAGATTCACACATTGTATGATTCTCACTTATAGGAAATGTCCAGAAGAGCCGAGGGTACAGGACAGAAAGTAGATTCGTGATTACCTACGGCTAGGGACAGTTCTCCCTTGTGTCATAATGAAAATATCTGAAAATTGATGGTAGCAATGGTGGCACAGCTCTGCGAATATACCAGCCACCACTCTATTGTGTATTTTAAGGGGATGAATTGTATGACATGTGAATTACACCTACACAAGGAATATAAATGCTACAGGAATTTCTTCAGACTGAAAAATTAAATTAAATGAGACAGCTATCTGAATCCAAACAAACAGAAAACACTGGTAAATGTACTTCTATAGGTAATTATAAGAGTCAGTATAATTGCATACTTTTTCTCTTTACTTAATTATTTCAAAGAATCCTAGTATCTCTATCTCAAAGGAGCCTATATCCTCTCTATCTCTCTCTGTTTATCTCTCTCTCAAAGAACAGCGTGTATTACTCTCTCTCTCTCAAGGGAACCCAGAATATTTATCTCTCTGTCTCTCTCTCTCTCTCTCTCTCAAAGGAGCCTATCTTCTCTCTCTCTCTCTCTCTCTCTCTCTCTCTCTCTCTCTCTCTCTCTCTCTGTTTATCTCTCTCTCAAGGAGCCAGCGTGTATTGCTCTCACTCCCTCAAAGGAACCTAGAATCTCTATCTCTCTGTCTCACTCTGACTCTCTCTCTCTCAAAGAAGCCTAGCATCTCTCTCTCTCTCAAAGGATTCTAGCATCGCTCTCTTTCTCTCTCTCCCTAAGAAGCCTAGCATCACACTGTCTGTCTTTCAAAGGAGCCTAATATCTATACGTCTACATCTCTCTCTTCCTCCCAAAGCAGAATAGACACTCTCTCTCTCACTCTCTCTCTCAAAGAAGCCTACCATCTCTCTCTATCTCTATCTCAAAGGAGCCTACCAGCCCTCTCTCTCTCTCTCTTAAAGTAGAATAGCGTCTCTCTCCCTCTCTCTCTGTCTCTCTCAAAGAAGTATAGTATATATACATATATATACATATATATATATCAAACGATCTTAGCATCTCACTTTCTCTGTCTCCGTAAGAGTCCTTGCATCACACTCTTTCTCTTTCAAATCTGCCTAGCATCTCTCTTTCTACCTCTCTCTCTTTCTCTCAAAGGAGACAAGATTCACTTTTCCTCACTGTGCCTCTCTCAAAGAATCCTTGCATATATAACTCTCTCTCTCTCTCTGAAAGGAGTCAAGCATCCCTATGTCTCTCACTCTCAATGTAGAGTAGCATCTCTCTCTCTGTCTCTCAAAGGAGCTTAGCATCTCTCTCTCTCAATGGAGCCAAGCATCTCTCTCTCTCCCTCTCTCTCAAGACGCTTTGCATCTCTCTCTCTCTCTCTCAAAGGAGCCTACAATCTCCCTGTCTTTCTATCTCCCTCTTTCTCTCAAAAGAGCCGAGCATCCCTCACTCTCTCTCCCTCTCTCTAACGAGTTTTTCATCTCTCTCTGTCTGTCTCTCTCTCTCCCAACGGAACCTAGCATGTATCTCTCTCTGTCTCTCATTCAAAGGAGTATAGCATCACTCTCTCTATCAAAGTAGCCTGGAGTCTCTCTGTCTCTGTATATCTTTCTTTCTCTAAAAGGAGCCTAGCATCTCTCTCTCTGTCTCTCCCGGTCTCTCTCTCTCTCTCTCAAAGTAGCCTAGCATATTTATCCCTCTTTCTCTCTCTAAGGAGCCTAGCATATCTCTCCCTCCCTCTCTCTCAAAGTAGCCTAGCATATCTCTATCTCTCCCTCTCTCTTTGTCTCGAAGCAGCTTAGCATTTCTCTCCCTCTCTCTCTCTCGCTCTCAACAGTGTCAACCATCTCACTCTCTCTCTCTCCAAGGAGCAAATCGTCTCTCCCTCTCACTCATTCCCCCACAAAGTGTACTAGCATGCCTTTCTCTCCCTCTCTAAAGGGATTATAGGATCTCTATCTTTCTCCCTCTCGCTAAGAAACCTACCATCACACTCGCTCTCTTTCAAAGGAGACTAGCATCTCTGTCTATCTCTCAAAGGATTCTAGCATCTCTCTCTTTCTCACTCTCACTAAGAAGACTAGCATCACACTCTCTCTCTTTCAAAAGAGCTTACCATCTCTCTGTCTAACTATCTCTCTTTTTCTCAAAGGAGACTAGAATCTCCGTCTTTTTTCTCTCTTTCTCTCAAAGGAGCCTAGCATCCCTCACTCTCTCTCTGTGTCTCTCAACGGAGCCTTGCATGTATCCCTTTATCTCTCTCAATCAAAGGAGCCGAGCATGTCTCTCTCTCTCTCGAAGGAGCCTAGCATATCTCTGTTACTGTATATCTCTCTTCCTCTCAAAGTAGCCTAGAATATCTCTCCCTCTATCTCTCAAAGAATCCAAGCATCTCTCTCTCTGTCTCTCCCAAAGGAGCCTAGCAACTCTCTCTCTCTCTCAAAGGATTCTAGCATCGCTCTCTTTCTCTCTCTCCCTAAGAAGCCTAGCATCACACTGTCTGTCTTTCAAAGGAGCGTAATATCTAACCGTCTACATCTCTCTCTTCCTCCCAAAGCAGACTAGACACTCTCTCTCTCACACTCTCTCTCAAAGAAGCCTACCATCTCTCTCTATCTCTCTCTTAAAGTAGAATAGCATCTCTTTCCCTCTCTCTCTTTCTCTCTCAAAGAAGTATAGTATATATACATATATATACATTTATATATATCAAAGGATATTAGCATCTCACTTTCTCTGTCTCCGTAAGAGACCTTGCATCACACTCTTTCTCTTTCAAATCTGCCTAGCATCTCTCTTTCTACCTCTCTCTCTCTTTCTCTCAAAGGAGACTAGAATCACTCTCCCTCACTCTGCCTCTCTCAAAGAATCCTTGCATATATAACTCTCTCTCTCTGAAAGGAGTCTAGCATCCCTATGTCTCTGACTCTCAATGTAGAGTAGCATCTCTCTCTCTCCGTCTCTAAGGAGCTTAGCATCTCTCTCTCTCAATGGAGCAAAGATAACTCTCTCCCTCTCTCTCAAGAAGCTTTGCATCTCTCTCTCTCTCTGTCTCTCTCTCTCTCTCTCTCTCTCTCTGTCTCTCTCTCTCTCTCAAAGGAGCATACAAACTCCCTGTCTTTCTATCACCCTCTTTCTCTCAAAAGAGCCGAGCATTCCTCACTCCGTCTCCCTCTCTCCAAAGACTCTTTCATCTCTCTCTGTCTGTCTCTCTCACTCCCAACGGAACCTAGCATGTATCTCTCTCTGTCTCTCATTCAAAGGAGTCTAGCATCACTCTCTCTATCAAAGTAGCGTGGAGTCTCTCTGTCTCTGTATATACTTCTTTCTCTAAAAGGAGCCTAGCATCTCTCTCTCTGTCTCTCCCGGTCTCTCTCTCTCTTTCTCAAAGAAGCCTAGCATATCTATCCCTCTTTCTCTCTCTAAGGAGCCTAGCATATCTCTCCCTCCATCTCTCTCAACGTAGCCCAGCATATCTCTATCTCTCCCTCTCTATCTCGAAGCAGCTTAGCATTTCTCTCGCGCTCTCTCTCTCGCTCTCAACAGTTTCAACCATCTCACTCTCTCTCTCTCCAAGGAGCAAATATTCTGTCCCTCTCACTCCCTCCCTCTCAAAGTATATTATCATGCCTTTCTCTCTATATATAAAGGGATTTTAGGATCTCTATCTTTTTCCCTCTCGCTCAGAAACCTACAATCACACTCGCTCTCTTTCAAAGGAGACTAGCACCTCTCTCTCTCTCTCTCTCTCAAAGGATTCTAGCATCTCTCCCTTTCTCTCTCTCCCTAAGAAGCCTAGCATCAAACTCTCTCTCTTTCAAAAAACCTTAACATCTCTCTGTCTAACTGTCTCTCTTTTACTCAAATGAGACTAGAATCTCCGTCTTTTTTCTCTCTTCCTCTCAAAGGAGCCTAGCATCCCTCACTCTCTCTCTCTGTGTCTCTCAACGGAGCCTTGCATGTATCCCTTTATCTCTCTCAATCAAAGGAGCCGAGCATGTCTCTCTCTCTCTCGAAGGAGCCTAGCATATCTCTGTTACTGTATATCTCTCTTCCTCTCAAAGTAGCCTAGAATATCTCTCCCTCTATCTCTCAAAGAATCCAAGCATCTCTCTCTCTGTCTCTCCCAAAGGAGCCTAGCAACTCCCTGTCTTTCTAACTCTCCTTCTCAAAAAGGGGCCTATCATCTCTCAGTCTCTCTCTGTCTATCTCTCTCTCTATGGAGTCTAGCATGTATCTCCCTCTCTCTCTCTCAAATGAGTCTAGTATCTCTCTCTCTTTCTCAAATGATCCTAGCATCTATCTCTTTCTCTCAAAGGTGTCTAGCATCTCTCTCTCTTTCTCACAGTAGTCTAGAATCTCTCTCTAAGAATTGCATAGCATCTCTGTCTGTCTCTCTCTCTTTAGTTAGCCCAGCATCCCTCTCTCTCTCAAATTAGTCTAGATACTCTCTCTTCACTGTCCCTCTGTCTCTCTCTGTAATGAGCCTAGCATCTCTCTCAAAGGAACCTAGCATCTCTCTGTCTCTGTATATCTCTCTTTCTCTCTAAGGAGCTAGAATCTCTCAACCCCTCTCTCTCTCTCTCAGAGTGGCCTATTATCCCTCTCTCTCTCTCTCACAAAAGAGCCTATCATCTCCCTCTCCGTCCATCTCTCTCTGTTTCTCTCTCTGTGAAAGGAGACTAGAATGTAACTCTCTCTGTTACAGAGGAGACTAGCATCACTCTCCCTCTTGAAGCATAGCATCTCTCTGTCTCTGCATATCTCTCTTCCTCTTAAAGGAGCCTAGAACCTCTCTCTCACTCTCTCTCTCCAAGGAGCCTACCATCACCCTCTCTCTCTCTCTCTCATAGTAGACTAGCAGTTCTCGCCCCTTCTCTCTCTCTCAAAGAAACCTAGCCTATCTCTCTCCAAGGATTCTAGCATCTCTCCCTTTCTATCTCTCCCTAAGATGCCTAGCATCACACTCTCCCTCTTTCAAAGTAGCCTAACATCTCTCTCTCTCTCTCTTTCTCTCAAAGGAGACTATAATCTCACTGTCTTTATTTCTCTCTCTCCTTACCTTTAACCGCAGGGTCCTGGGCATTATTCACCATGAGCCCAACTATGGTATGTAAAGATGGAAGGAATATTGGAAAAGATTCGCACATACACCCAGAGAAATCTACCACTTCTCCCCCAGACTGGACCTAAAGCCCCTGTGAGGAAGGAGCTTTGGGGGAACACAAGGAGGGTAAAAATATCCACACTTTGGTTGGACGCCCAGGTTCTAAGTCTGTTCAAACTCACATTCGAATGTGGGGCTTGGTGTCATCCTTGAAAACATGGCTGCCAGAAGAGTCATCCATTTGATCTAGAAAAAGCACAACAGAAAGCATCAAGAACACTGACTGGAAGTGATGCAGCATCCCTCTTTACCTGCTTTTGTAGAGCAGCTGAAAGCAGGGTTTCCAAGCTTGCAAGGACGGGAGCTCCCTCAGAACACTAACAGCAGAACTACCGTATGATCCAGCAACCACACTTGTGGGTATTGACCCAAAAGGACTAAAATCGTGCACTCAACGAGACACCTGCACTCTATTGTTCACTGCAACGTGATTCTGAATAGCTAAGAGGTGGAAACAACGAAGATGCCCATCGACATATGAATGGGGAAAGAATATGTGGATTATACATACAATGGAATCCAATTTAGCCTTGAAAAAAGGAAATTTTGCAGTATGCAACAACATGGATGAACCCCTTGAGAACATTAAATGAAACAAGCCAGTCACAGATAGAGAAATACTGCATGAATACACTTATCATGTAGTATCTAAAGCAGTCAAATCCATATAACCAAATGGTGGAATTGTGTTGGCCAGGGTTAGGGTCATGGGAAATGGGGAGTTACTAAACAAGGAGTGTAAAGTCTCAGTTAAGGAAGATGAATAAACTCTGGAGATCTGCTGTACGTCACTGCGAACAATACTACATTGAACAGTTAAAACATCTGTTAGACGGTAGGTCTTACGTTAACTCTTATAGCCACAACAAATATTGTTAAAAAATCATGTGGAAGAGGACTGGGACTTCTAGAAAGACAAATTGTAAATCAACAATGTAACAGGTAAAAATTATTTTTAAAGCAGTTAAAGTCTCTAGAAGTTATCCTAAAGGTATACAGCATTTTAAGAAATATTCATTCAGGACAACTGAGTATTTGTCGGTAAGAATAGTGAGTTTCTGGCATCTGAGGCATGACTTGTTCCCTTACCTACCAAACCCATGCACTGTGTATCAGAAGCTCTACATGGAGTGCTCTACTCCTGGGAGGTGCAGGCAGGTACAAAGTGGGTACCTCTCCTCACAGCTCTCATACGTAAAGAGCTAAAGGAAGGTACAGCGAGAAAAGATCATCAAAGAGAGAATACTATTGAGAGGTACAAATTGTATTTTTTTAGAACCAAATGGAAATCTTGGAGTTAAGAACCATTACCAAATTGTAGATTTGAGCTGGCAGAAGTAACCAGCAGCCAACTTAAAGCGAGATCCATGGAGATTATGGATTTTGCAGAACAGAGAGAAAAATTAATGAATGAAGGAAATCGAAGAGTCACAGAGAAATGTTGGGCATCAATAAGTGCAGTCACACATGTAATGCGAATACAAGCAGGATTGGAGAAAGGAACAGAAAAATATTTAAAGTATTTAATGGCAGAAAATTCCCAATATGTGACCAAAAAGCAGTACATACATCCAAGAAACTCTATAAATTGCAAGTAGCATACACACAAAGAGCACTCCATCTGGGCACATCATAGGCAAAATACCGAAAGCCAAAGATAAAGATCTTATAGGCAAAAAGAGAGAAATAACGTGATATATATGTACACTCCAGTAAGATTAACAGCTGACTTCTCATCAGACATGATAGCAGTTGGAAGGCAGTGGGGACAACATGTTCTCATTGCTGGAAGTAAAATCTCAAACAAGAATCTTATATCCAGCAAATTACCTTTCACAGATGAAGGTGTAAAAGACATCCTTAGGTAAATAAAAACTGAGGAATCTTGTTGCTAGCTGACATGTCTGACAAGGAACATTAAAAGGAGAGAATTATTCAGCCATGAGAAATATGAAGTTCTGATACACACAACATGGGTGAAACCCTGTGAAGTTCTGATACACACAACATTGTTGAAACCCTAAGTTTTCATTCTAACTGGAGGAAAACACAAAGAATCACACATTGTATGATTCTCACTTATAGAAAATGTCCAGAATAGCCGAGCCTACATTACAGAAAGTAGATTCGTGGTTACCTATGGCTAGGGACAGGGCTCCCTTGTGTCATAATGAAAATATCTGAAAATTGATGGTAGCAATGGTGGCACAGATCTGTGAATATACCAGCCACGACTCTATTGTGTATTTTAAGGATATGAACTGTATAATATGTGAATTACACCTACACAATGAAAATAAATGCTACAGGAATTTCTTCAGACTGAAAAATTAAATTAAATGAGACAGCTATATGAATCCAAACAAACAGAAAACACTGGTTAATATACATCTATATGTAATTATAAAAGTCAGTATAATTGCATACTTTTTCTCTTTTCTTAATTCTCTCAAAGAATCCTAGCATCTCTCTCTCAAAGGAGCCTATAACCTCTCTGTCTCTCTCTGTTTATCTCTCTCTCAAAGAGCTAGCGTTTATTGCTCTCTCTCTCTCAAAGGAACCCAGAACCTCTATCTCTCTGTCTCTCTCTCAGAAAAGCCTAGCATATCTCTCTCTCTTAGGATTCTAGCACCTCTCAATTTCTCACTATCCCTAAGAAGCCTAGCATCACACTCTCCCTCTTTCAAAGGAACCTAACATCTCTCTATCTCTCCCTCTTTCTCTCAAAGGAGGCTAGAATCTCCCTGTCTTTCTATCTCTCTCTCTTTATCTCAAAGGAACCTAGCATCCCTCCACCTCTCTCTCTCTCTCAAAGGAGCCTATCTTCTCTCTCTCTCTCTCTCTCTCTCTAAAAGAAGCCTATCATATCTCTCTCTCTCAAAGGGTTCTAGCATCTCTGTCTTTCCCTCTCTCTCTGAAAGTGTAAAAGAATCTCTCTCTCTCTCTCACTCAAAGGAGCTTAGATTCGTCCTCTCTCTCTCTCTCTCTCAACGTACCCTAGCATCTCTTTCCCTCAAGGGAGCCTAGCATCTCTCTCTGTCTCCCTCTGTCTCTCTCTCTTTCAAAAGAGCCTAAGTTATCTATCTCTCTCCCTTTCAAAGTAGCCTCCCATGTATCTCCCTCTCCCTCTCTCAAAGGAGGCTAGCATCTCTCTCTCTCACTCTCTCTTTCTCTCTGAAAGTAGCTCAGCTACTTTCTCTCTCCCTGTCTCTCAAAGGAACCCTGCAGTTCTCTCTCGATCTCACTAAGGAGCCTAGCATCTCTCTCTCTCTTCCTCTCTCGAGCATATGTTCTCTCCCTCCCTCCCTCTCTCTCTCTCTCTCTCTCTCAAAGGAGGTTTCAATCCCTCTGTCTCTCTTATAGGAGCATAGAATTTCCCTCTTTCTCTCTTCTTCTATCAGAGGAACTTAGTATCTCTCACTCTCTGTCTCTGTCTGTCTCTCACTCTCTCTCAAAGAGGCCTAGTAACTCTCAATCTCTCTCTATCAAAGAAGCCTATCTTCTCTCTCTCTCTCTCTCTCTCTCTCTCTCTCTCTCTCTCTCTCTCTCAATGGAGCCTAGCATATCTCTCTTTCTCTCTCTCTCTTACACTCGAGGGAGTCTACCAGCTCCCTCTCTCTCTCTCTCTCTCTCTCAAATGAGCCTAGCATTTCTCTCTCTCTCAAAGGAGGCTAGGATCCCTCTCTCCCCGTTTGTTTCTCTCTCAAAGTAGCCTAGCACCTCTCTGTCTCTCTAGCTCTTCTCTTTCTGTCAAAGGAGCCTAGCATATCTCTTTCTCTGTCAAAGGACCCTTTTATCTCACTATCTCAAAGGAGCTTAGCACCTCTCTCTACCTCTCACTCTCTCTCTCACTCTCCCTCTCTCTCCCAGTAGCATATATTCTCTCCATCACTGTCTCTCTCTCAAAGGAGCCTCGGATCCCTCACTCTCTGCCTCTTTCTCTCTCAAAGGATCCTATCATCTCTCTCTCTGTCTCTCTCAACGGAGCCTAGCATGTATCTCTCTCTCTTGTTTCAAAGGAGCCTAGCATATCTCCCCCTCTCTCGAAGAAGCCTAATATCTGTCTGTCTTTGTATATCTCTCTTTATCACAAGGAGCCTAGAATCTCTCTCCCTTTCTGTCTCTCAAAGAAGCCTAGCTTCTACCTCTCTCTCTCCCCCTACCAAAGGAGCCTAGAAACTCCCTGTCTTTCTATCTCTCTCACTCTCATAGGAACATATAATCTCTCTTTCTCTCTCTGTCTATCTCTCTCTCAAAGAAGCCTAGCATGTATCGCTCCCACTCAAAGGATCCTGGCATCTCTCTCTCTGTGTCACTCTCTGTCTCGCTCCCAAAGAAGCCCAGCATATCTCTGTCTCTTTCTCTCAAAGGATTCTAGTATCTCTCTCTTTCTCTCCCTCCTTAAGAAACCTAGCATCACACTCTCTCTCTTTCAAATGAGCCATGCAACTCTCTATCACTCTCCATTTCTCTCAAACTAGACTAGATTCACTCCCTCTCACTATCTCTCTCTCAAAGAAGCCTAGCATATCTCTCTCTCACTCTCTCAGAGGAGCCATACATCCATAACACTCTTTTTTCTCTCTCATAGGAGCTTAGCATCACTGTTTCTCTCAACATAGCCAAGCATCTCTCTCTCCCTCTCTCTGTCTAACTCTCAAAAACTTTGCATCTCTCCCTCTCTCGAAGGAGCATAGAATCTCCCTGTCTTTCTATCTCTCTCTCATTCACCCAAAGAAACCTATCATCTCTCTCTCTCTGTATCTCTCCCTCTCTCTCAAATGAGCCTTGCATATATCCCTCTCTCTCTCTATCAAGAGAGTATAGCATCTCTGTCTCTCTCGAAGGGGTCTAGCTTCTCTCTCTCTCAAAGAAGCCTAGCATCTCTCTCTCCCAAAGAAGCCTAGAAACTCCCTGTCTTCCTATCTCTCTCTCTCTCAAAGGAGCCTACCATCTCTCTGCCTCTCTCGGTTTCTCTCTCAAAATAGCCTTGCATGTATCTCTCTCTCAAAGAAGCCTAGAAACTCGCTCTCTCTTCTCTCCCTCTGTCTCTCTCAGAGGAGTCTAGCATCTCTCTCTCTCTCTCTCTCAAACGTTCCTACCATCTGTCTCTCTCTCTTTTACAAAGGAACATAGAATATCCCTAACTTTCTATCACTCTAAATTTATCTCAAAGGAACCAAGCATCTCTCACTCACTGCCTCTCTCTCAAATGAGCCTTTCACCTTACTCTGTCTCTCTGTCTCTCAGTCTCTCTCTCAAAGGAACCTAGCAAATCTGTCTTCCTCTCCTTCTCTAAGGGGTCTAGCATGTCACTCTCTCTCTCTCTCTTTCTCTCAAATGAGTCAAGCATCTCTCTCTCCCTTCTCTCTCTTTTCCTCAAACGAGTCAAGCATCTCTCTCTCCTCTCTCTCTCTCTCTCTCTCTCAATCTCTCTCTCTCTCTCTCCCAGGAGCATATATTCTCTCCCTCTCTCTCTTTCTCTCTCTAAGGAGGCTAGGATCACTATCTCTCCGTCACTCTCTCCCTCAAAGGAGCCTAGCATCTCACTGTATGACTATCTCTCCTCTTCATCTCACAGGAGCCTAGTATATCTCTCTCTCTCAAATGAGCCTAGCAGCTCTCTCTCTCCCTCTCCCTTTCTCACAAAGGAGCCTAGCATATCACTCTCTCTCTTTCTCTCTGTCTCTAGACTATGCTTAGGATATCTCTCTCCCTAACAGGTGAATTTTTTCTCTCCCTCTCTCTCGCTCTCTCTCAAAGGAGCCTAGGTTCCCTCTCTCTGTCTCTCTCTCTCTCAAAGTAGCGTAGCATCTCTCTGTCCATTTATATCTCTCAAAGGCTCAAAGGAGCTTAGAAACTCTCTCTCTCCCTCTCTCTCTTTCCATCAAAGGAGCCTAGCATCTCTCGCTCTGGCTCTCTCTCTCTCTAGCTCTCAAAGAAGCCTAGCATCTCTCTCTCTCTCAATGGAGCCTAGCAACTCCGTCTGTCTGTCTCTGTCTGTATCTATTTCCTAGAGGAGCGTAGCATATCGCTCTCTCTCGCTAATGAGCCTAGAATCTCTCTCTCTCTCTTTCTCTCTCTTTCTCTCAATAAGCTTAGCATCTCTCTTTCTCTCAAAGGAGCCAAGCAACTCTCTCTCTCTCTACCTCTCAGTCTCTCTCTCTCCCAGTAGCATATATTCTCTCCCTCACTCTCTCTCTCTCACAGGAGAATCGGATCTCTCTCTCTCTGTATGTCTCTCAAAGGAGCATAGAATCTCACTGTCTTTCTCTCTCTCTTTCGCTCAAAGGAGCCTATCATCTCTCTCTCTCTGTCTCTCTCCCTCCCTCTCAACGGCGAGTTGCATGTATCCCTCTCTCCCTATCAAAGGAGCCTACCATATCTCTCTCTCTCTCGAAGGAGCCTAGCATCTCTCTGTCTCTGTATATCTCTCTTTATCTCAAAGGAGCCTAAAATCTATCTCCTTCTCTCTCTCTCAAAGGAGCCTAGCATCTGTCTCTCTCTCTCTCAAAGGAACCTAGCATGTATCTCTCTCTCTCTCTCTCTCTCTCTCTCTCTCTCAAAGGAACCTAGCATCTCGCTCTCTCTTCTCTCCCTCTGTCTCTCTCAAAGGTGTCTAGCATCTCTCTTTCTCAAATGTTCCTACCACATCTTTCTCTCTCTTTCTCAAAGGAACATAGAATATCCCTGTTTTTCTATCTGTTTTTCTCTCAAAGGAACCAAGCATCTCTCACTCACTGTCTCTGTCTTTCTCAATCTCTCTCTCAACTAAGCCTAGTATCTCTCTCTCTGTCTCTCTCTCTCTCTCTCTATCTCAGGAGCACCTATTCTCTCCCTTTCCCTCTTTCTCTCTCAAAGGATCCTAGGAACCCTCTCTCTCTTTCTCTCTATTTCTCAAAATATCCTAGCATATCTCCCTCTGTCTCTGTGTCTCTCTCTCTCTCAAACAAGCCTAGCATATACCTCTCTCACTCTCTCAAAGGAGCCTACCATCCCACTCTCTCTCTCCTCTCAAAGAAGCCTTGCATCTCTCTCTCTCCCTCTCCCTCTCTCTCTATCTAAAAGAAGCCTAGCATCTCTCTCTCTCTCTCAAAGGAGCATAGAGTCTCCCTGTCTTTCTCTCTCTCAACTTTTCTCTCAAAGGAACATGGCATCTCTCACTCTCTATCTTTCACTCTCTCTCACTCTCTCTCAAAGAAGCCTAGCATCTCTCTCTCTCTGTATCCAAGGAGCCTAGTCTCTCTCTGTCACTCTCTCTCCCCCTCTCTCTCTCAAAGGAGCCTAGCATCTCTATCTGACTCTCTCTCTCTCCCTTTCTCTCAAAGGAGCCTTGCTCTATCTCTCTCTCTTCCTCTCTCTCTCTCAAATGAGCCTATCATCTAACTGTGTCTCTCTGTCTCTCTCTCTCTCAAAGGAAACTAGCAACTCTTTCTCTCTCTCCCTCTCTAAGGGGACTAGCATGTCACTCTCTCTCTCTTTCTTTCCCTCAATCGAGCCTAGCATCTCTCTCTCTCTCTCTCTCTCTCTCTCTCTCTCTCTCTAAGGAACCTAGCAACTCTCACTCTCTCTCAAATGAGCCAGGCATTTCTCTCTCTCTCTCTCTCTCTCTCTCTCTCTCTCTCTCTGTCTCTTTCTCTCTCTCTCTCTCCCTCTCACAATTAACTAGCATCCCTCTCTCACTCTTCCTCTCTCTCAAAGTAGCCTAGCATTTCTCTCTCTCTCTCTTGCTCTCTCACTCTCACTCTCTATCAAAGGAGCCCAGCTTCTCCTTCTCTCTCTAAAAGGATTTTATCATCTCTATCGCTATTACCCCCTCTTTCTCAAAGGAGCCTGGCATCTCTCTCTCTCTCAATGGAACCTAGCATCCACCCATCTCTCTCTATCTCAAAGGAGCCAAGAATTGCTCTCTCTCACTCAAATGAGCCTAGCATCTCTCTCTATGTCTCAAAAGAGCCTAGCATCTCTCTCTCTGTGATGCCAAGAATCTATTTCTGTCTCTGTCTTTCTCTCTCTCGCTCTCTCTCACCCTCAAAGTAGAAAAGAATCTCTCTCTCTCTAAGTCTCTCAAACTTGCCTAGCATCTCTCTCTCTCTCTCTCTCTCAAAGGAAACCAGAACCATCTCCAATTGTCTCTCTCTTTCTCTCCATCTATGTATAATTGCATCTCTCTCTCTCAAATTATCCTAGCACCTCTCTCTGTGTGTCTTCCAAAGGAGACTTGAATCTGTCTCTCTCTCTCTCTCAAACGAGCCTAGAAACTCTCTGTCTCTCTCACAAAGGAGCCTAACATCTCACTCTCTCTCTCTCTCTCAAACGGGACTTGAATCTCTCTCTCTCTCTCTCTCTCTCTCAAGGGAGCCTAGTATCTCTCTCTCTCGCCTGGCTCCCAAAAGAGATACCCTTCTTGACACCACTTGACAATCTACATCCCCGGACCTTTGTCACATTCCTGAAAAATGCTTTAAAGGGGAAACTCCCAACTATGAGCACCTCCTCTCTTAGTATGCCCACATTCCTTCTTTCCTTTAAGTGCTTAACTGTAAATAAAGCTTTCTCACAGCCCAGCTTACCTGCATTCGTCTCTCAGTGCCTTTCCAGTTGTACACATCTTCTTTGCTATTTCATGATTTTTCCAAGTCTCCATTTTAGTCATGATAAGTATATAGGGGCTGCTCAGAGCTCAGATTTGGGCCTGCAAGTTCCCTTTCCTGGGTGACCCGGTTGGACCTGCAGCTGCAGGAGCCTGCCTGAAAATCTCTCTTCGTTGGGATGTTTTCAGAATATGATCTCTCTCCATCCTGTGCTCTGTGGCTCCCCAAATTCTGAGGTGGTAGGAACTGGTCCCTATGTTGTGCAAATCCAAGAGACACGAGATGCCAGGTGACCTGGCAACAGGAGCTGGCGAGGAAGACCTTTCGTATGCCGAGAATCAGCAAACTCCTGCCCCTTCGGCACTTTCCTGCCCTCAGCTGCGTGCAAGGCAGCTGCCCTTCATTACTACTCTGGCTCTAATGAACTCTTTCCTTAAATACACTCTTTCAATCTGCTAGATAATTCTTTCTCTTTCAGAGTCAAGAACCCTTCACCGTCCTGGTTGAAGTTTCACCTGATGCACAGGGAGAGACCTCCCAGACGCAGCTGCCTGGCAACATTATTACACAGTATCAGAACAAGGAGATGGCTTGTGGGAGCCTGTGTATGAGTCCATGTCCTTCCATCACGTGTGTACATGTGTGTAACCACCACCTCAATCAAGATCCAAGCTCACCCCTTACCACAAAATCCCTCCTACGTTGTGATAATTTCCAAACAGATATGATTTATTAAAACAGAATCTTGGCTATATTAGGTTAAATAATTATTAAAATTAACATTGCCATTTATTTACACTTAAAATGTGGCTATACATATATATATATATTCACAGACGGTTGCATGTTATTAAAATAGAGGCTTATGTGAGCTCCATGATACATTATTAAGGGGAGGAAAAACAAACTATAAAGCTGTAGTCAGCAGCTTCTGGTATGTTTTCGAAGGATGTAGATGGATTTGAATATGGATTCGTGGAAGAGCCCTGGGAAAATCCCCAAGAAGCTTCTGCAGGGCCATCTCTGGGGAGCAGAACTGTGACCGGGGGTGGGGAGATCTCCTTTCTGTTACACCCTCTCTTGAGCTGCTGGCAATTGTTAGTACTCTCGATAGACTAATGTTTCAACCAACAAATTAACTTACAGAGTGAATGTCTGAGAACCATAGTTAGAAGTGGATGATACTTAGGAGTTCCAGGAAGGAAATGCCTGGATTGCAGCTTATGGTGTGGGATTTTGCTTCTTATAAACCTCAGCATAAAGAGAGCTGATTGCTTCTGAAATCCCGATGGACCAGAAAGATGGAGACTGTCAGAATCCATGCAGGCTGGGGGCTGTGTCTCTTTAAGGCTACATTTCTCAAACTTGAGCATAAATCAGAATCACCAGGAGGGCCTCTTTAAACACGACTTGTTGGGCTTCACCACAGTCTCTGATTCAATAAGTCTGCGTGGGGCTTTACTATCTGCATTTCTCATGATTCCCAGGTGATACTGGTCCAGGACCTCATGTCAAGGATCACAGCTTTGAAGGTTCCAACCCCGGTGTTGGGTATTTCTTTTCCCAGATAACCTCCTAGTCCTTCCCTACAAAGCAGCAGGCAGCAGGTGGGGCTTTCCAGGCCTGCGCTTCCAGGGCTACTTGGGCTGCAGCTGGGGCGGCCTCGGCACTGTGAAGAGCCCTCATTCCTAAAACCAGGCCACAAACACACTGCAGCAGGTTTTCCAGCGTGGGCTCAGCCTTGGGTGCTTGAAACGTGGGAGGTGAGCCTTGAGTACAAGCTGTGCATGAGTGTCCTGGACCTGCCACTGCTACGTGGCTTAAGGCAACAAGTGTATTGTCACAGCTCTGTAGCCCCGGGGTCCAAATTCAAGGTGGCCTCTGCAGGGTGGCTTCTCCTTGTCTTCAGACGGCCACCTTCAGGTCTTTCCACATCATCCACCCTCTATGGGTGTCCCTTTGGGTCCATATTTTAAAATAAGGACACCAGTAAATTTAGAGGTCCACCTGCTCCTGCATGACATTATCTGAACTAGTCACGCCTGCAATGATTTTGTCTCCAGATAATGTCACGTTCCGAGGCCCGGGGGTCAGGGCTTCACCACGTGAATGTCACGGACAAAACGCATACCTGTCACAGACTGGGTATAGAGTTTGCTTCCAAGACTATGATGTGCATGTGCATTACTTGGGGATCTTATTAAGATGGAGATTCTCATTCAGGCGGTCTGGGGCGAAACATGAGCCTTCATTTCTAACCGGAGTCCCAAAATTGAGGATCAGAGTATATTTAGGAATTATTGTTGGAGGTATTGTGGTTGGCAAGAAAGTCGCATTTTACAAAGTGATGCAGGTGGACATATTTAAGGCTAAAATGTAGGATGACTATCATTTTCTTTTTAAAACCCCATGAACAATACGAAATTTGACAAAATGTTACCATTAAATCTGAGTGGTGAGTATAAGAGGATTTGCTTTACTAGTTTGCTTTTCCTTAGAAAATTTGCATAAGAAAAAAATTTAAAAAGCTTTCTATGTGAGTTTAAGGAGCAGTGGGAGCTGAGTACCCGAGATGGACAGACAGGTGGAACGACGGACAGAGTGGGGTGGGGTCACTTGGGAGTTGGGCGTTGGGCTCTTGGGCCGCTCCGAGCTCCCTAATTGGGAACAATAGCTGGATGCATCCGCTCACTCTGTGCCAGCACTCCTTTTTTTTTTTTTTTAACAATTGTCACTTCTTTCTGTTTGCCTCTGAGTGAGTTCTTGGAAATGTCAGGAAGGAGGGGAGATTCTGGGGTCTGAACTTCTAAACCAGTGCTGTCCTGGGGGAATTCAGAGCAATCCTAAATGATCCTAGATTATCTAGTAGCCACATTTTAAGTGTAAAGAAATGGCAATGTTAATTTTAATAATTATTTAACCTGATATAGCCAAGATTCTGTTTTAATAAGTCATATCTGTTTGTAAATTATCACAAAGTAGGTGGGAGTTTGTGTTAAGTCATGATCTTGGCTCTTGATTGAGGTGGTGGTTACACGCATGTACACACGTGATGGAAGGACATGGACTCATACACATGCGCCCACAAGCCATCTCCTTGTTCTGATACTTTGTAATAGTGTTGCCAGGCAGCTGCGTCTGGGAGGTCTCTCCTTGTGCACCAGGTGAAACTTCAACCTGGACGGGGAAGGGCTGTTGACCCTGAAAGAGAGAATTCCCTACGAGGTTGGAAGAGTGTAGGTAAAGAGGGAGTTCATTAGAGCCAGAGTAGTAATGAAGGGCAGCTGCCTTGCACGCAGCTGAGGGCAGGAAAGTACCGAAGGAGCAGGAGTTTGCTGATTCTCGGCATAGGGACGGTCTCCCTCACCAGCACTTGAAGCCAGGTCACCTGGCATCTCGTGTCTCTTGCATTTTGCACTGCACAGGGACCAGTCACTACCACCCCAGGATTTGGGGAGCCACGGAGCAGAGGATGGAGTAAGACAATATTCTGAAAACATCCCAATAAAGAGAGATTTTCAGGCAGGCTCCTGCAGCTGCAGGTCCAACCGGGTCTCCAAGGCAAAGGGAACTTGCAGGCCCAAATCTGAGCTCTCAGCAGCCCCTCTCTACTTATCAGGATTAAAGTGGAGACTTGGAAACAGACTAAAATAGGAAAAAAAGATATATACCACAGGAAAGGCACCGAGAGACGAAACGCAGTTAAGGTGAGCAGTGAGAAAACAATATTTAAAGTTAAGCATTTGAAAGAAAGAATTTGAGCATCCTCAGAGAATAGGTGCTGAAAGGCTGGGGGTTCCTTCTTTTGAGCATTTATCAGGAATGTGACAAAGGGCCAGGAGTTGTAGATTGTCACGTGGTCTCAAGATGCATATCTCTGGTGGAAGACAGGAGAGACAGAGAAATGCTAGGGTCCTTTGACAGAGAGAGAGGGGCTAGGCTTCTTTGAAAGAGAGAGATAGAGAGACGCAAGTCTCCTTTGAGAGAGTGATAGAGAGAGAGGTGCTAGGCTCCTTTTAGTGCTAGACAATGAGAGATGCTAGGCTCCTTTGAGAGAGAGAGAGAGATAGGTGGAGATGATTTGATCCTGGGAGAGAGAGAGAGAGAGAAATGCTAGGCTCCTTTGAGAGAGAGAGAGAGAATGAGAGCATGAGATAGGGAGATGCTAGTCTCCATTGAGAAAAAGATACAGAGGGATAGGCTCCAACTACACAGAGAGAGAGTGATATTAGACTCCTTAGAGAGAGAGAGAGAGAAGGAGAGAGATGCTAGGCTCCTTTGAGAGAGAGAGAGAGATTCTAGTCTCCATTGAGACAGAGAGAGATTCTAGGCTCCTTGAGAGAGAGAGAGAGGGAGAAAAGATATGCACAATCTATGTATATAGAGAGAGAGATTCTTGGACAATTTGAAAAAGAGAGATAGAGAGAGAGATAGTTGCTATGCTCCTTTGAGAGATATAGAGAAGGAGAGTTATGTAAGGCTGGAATGAGTCAGAGAGAGATAGAGATGCTAGACTCCATACAGAGAGGGAGGGAGAGGTGATATGCTCCTGGGAGTGTGAGAGAGAGAGAGAGATGCTTGTCTCCTTTGAAAAAGAGAGAGAGAGATACTAGTCTCCTTAGAGAGAAAGAGTGAGAGTTAGAGAGATACTAGGCTCCTTTGAAAGAGAGAACATGTGATGCTAGGCTTCCTAGGGAGAGAGAGAAAGAGAGAGATGCTAGAATCCTTTGAGAGAGAGAGACGAGAGAGACCAAGAGAGAGTGATATGCTAGGTTCCTTTGAAGAGAGGGAGAGGGAGTGTGATTCTACTATCCTTTGAGAGAAAGAGAGATAAACAGAGACAGAGGGATATCAGGCAACTTGGAGAGAGAGAGAGAGATATGCTAGGCTCTTATGAAGGAGAGACAGAGAGTGATACATGCTAGGGTCCGTTGAGAGAGAGAGAGACAGAGAGAGAGATTACAGACTCATTTGGGAGAGAGAGAGACAGAAAGACAGGAGGATTCTAGGCTCTTTTGAGACAGAGCGTTGCAAAGATTTTTGAGAGAGAGAGGGAGAGAGAGAATAGATGGGCTCTGTTGAGAGAGAGGGAAAAGCTAAGTTCCTCTGAGAGAAAGAGAGAGAGAGAGAGATGCTAGTCTAGTTTGAGTGAGAGAGAGAGAGATAGTGATTCAAGTCTCCATTGTGGGAGAGTGAGAGATGCTAGCCTTCTTAGAGAGAGAGACAGAGAGAGATTCTAGTCTCCTTTGAGAGAAAGAGAGAGAGATAGACAGAGTGATGCTAGGCTCATTTAAAGAGAGAGAGTGTGATACTAGGCTTCTTAGGGAGAGAGAGAATGTGAGAGATGCTAGAACCCTTTGAGAGAGATAAATAGATAGATAGATATGATAGGCATCATTGAGAGAGAGAGACAGAGAGAGACAGAGGGAAAGAGATTATAGGCTCCTTTGAGAGAGAAAGAGAGAGAGAGAGGGACACTAGTCTCCTTGAGAGAAAGGGGGAGAGATAGACAGGGAGTTTCCAGGCTCCATTGAGACAGAGTGAGAGATGCAAAGATTTGAGATAGAGAGAGGGAGAGAGAGAGATGTGAGGTTCCGTTGAGAGATAGAGAGAGATGCTAAGCTGCATTGAGAGAGAGAGGGAGAGAGAGAGAGAGAGAGAGAGAGAGAGAGAGAGAGAGAGAGAGAGAGAGAGAGAGAAATATGCTAGGCTTATTCCAGAGAGAGAGACAGAGAGAAAGATTCAAGTATCCTTTGAGCGAAAGAGAGAGAGATAAACAGAGAGATGCTGGGCTCCTTTGAAAGAGAGAGAGAGAGATGCTAAGCTACTGTGAGAGAAAGAGAGAGAGATAAATGGTAGTCTAATTTGTGAGAGAGTGAGAGAGAAAGAGAGAGAGAGATTGGGATGCTAGGCTCATAAGAGAGAGAGAGTGAGAGAGATATGCTAGCTTTCTCTGAGAGAGAGAGAGAGTGAGAAAGAGTGATTCTAGTCTCCTTAGAGAGACGGAGAAAGAGATCGAAAGAGATGATAGGCTCCTGTGAAAGAGAGAGAGTGTGATTCTAGCTTCTTAGGGAGAGGGAGAAGGAGAGAGATGCTAGATTCCTTTGATATAGAGAGAGGGAGAGATGGTAGGCTTCATAGAGAGAGAGAGAGATAGACCAAGAGATACAGAGAGGAAGAGATGCGAGGCTCCTTTAAGAGAGAGAGTGGGAGAGAGAATCTAGGTTCCTTTGAGAGGAAGAGAGATATGCAAAGAGAGAGAGATGCTAGGCTCCTTCGAGAGAGAGAGAGAGATGCTAGGCTCCTTTGAAAGAGAGAGAGAGATACTTGCTATGCTCCATTGAGAGAGAGAGAGAGAGATGATAGGCTCCTGTCAGAGAGAGAGTGAGGCAGTGAGGGATGCTAGGCTCCTTTGAGAGAAAGTGAGAGAGATAGAAAGACCGGGAGATTCTTGGCTCCTTAGAGAGAGAGAGAGAGAGAGAGAGAGAGAGAGAGAGAGAGAGAGAGAGAGATGCTAGTCTAGTTTGAGAGAGAGAGATAGGGATGTTAGTCTCCTTTGAGGGACGGAGACATATATAAATGCTAGGCACCTTTGAGAGAGAGAGAGGAATGCTGAGCTTCTTTGAGAGAGAGATAAGGAGAGAGATGCTATTCTACTTTGAGAGAGAGAGAGAAAGAGGGAAGGTAGGCTCCTTTGAGAGAGAGAGAGAGATGCTAGGCTTCTTTGAGAGAGAGATTGGGAAGGAGAGATTCTAGTGTCCTTTGAGAGAAATAGTGAGAGACAGAGAGATGCTACGCTCCTTTGAAAGAGAGAGAGTGTGATGCTAGTCTACATAGAGAGAGACAGAAAGAGAGAGATGCTACAATCCTTTGAGAGAGGGAGAGAGATATATATGCTAGGCTTCTTTGAGAGAGAGAGAGAGAGAACGAGAGAGACAGAGAGAGAGATGCTAAGTTCCTTTGAGATAGAGAGGTAGAGAGTTTCTAGGCTCCTTTGAGAATAAGAGAGATATATAGAGACAGAGAGAGGCTAGGCTCCTTCGAGAGAGAGAGAGAGACGCTAGGCTCATTTGAGAGAATGAGAGCGAATTATACAGAGATACGCTAGGCTTCTTTGAAAGAGAGAGAGTGTAATGCTACACTTCTTAGGGAGAGAGAGAAAGTGAAACATGCTAGAATCTATTGTGAGACAGAGAAAAAGATAGAGAGATATGCTAGGCTTCTTTGAGAGAGAGAGAGACTGAGAGAGACAGAGAGAAAGAGATGCTAGGGTCCTTTAAGAGTGACAGAGAGGGAGAGAGATTGTAGGCTCCTTTGAGACAAAGAGAGATATACAGTGACAGTGAGACTCTAGGCTTCTTCTTCTTCTAGAGAGAAATGCTAGGGTACTTAGAAAGAGAGAGAGATACATACATGCTAGGCTAATTTGAGAGAGAGACACACAGAGAGATGATAGGCACCTTTGAGACAGAGAGACAGAGAGAGTGAGGAATGCTAAGCTCCTTTTAGAGAACGAGAGAGAGATATAAAGACTTGGAGACTCTAGACTCCATTGAGAGAGAGAGATGCAAAGCTTTTTGAGAGAGAGAGAAAGAGAGAGAGAGGGAGAGAGATAAAGATGCTTGGCTAGGCTGAGAGAGATCCTAAGCTCCTTTGATGTAAAGAGAGAGAGAGAGAGATGCTAGTCTACTGAGAGAGAGAGAGAGAGAGAGAGAGAGAGAGAGAGAGAGAACCTAGGCTCCTTTCAGAGAGAGAGAAATATGCTATGATTCTTTGAGAGAGAGTGAGAGAGAGAAATTCTACTCTCCTTTGAGAGAAAGAGAGATAGCCAGAGAGATGCTGGGATCCTTTGAAAGAGAGACAGTGTGATGCTAGGCTTCTTAGGAGAGAGAGACGCTAGAATCCTTGGAGAGAGAGGGGTGGAGAGATTCTAGGCTTCTTTCAGAGAAAGAGAGATGTACAGAGACAGAGAGATGCTAGGCTCTTTCGAGAGGAGAGAGAGATGCTAGGCTACATAGAGACAGAGAGAGACAGAGAGAGATGCTATGAGCCTATTAGAGAGAGAGATGCTAGACTACTTTAAGACAGAGACAGAGTGATGCAAGCTTCCTTTTAGAGAGAGAGAGAGATGCTAGGATCCTTTGAGAGAGAGAGATGCCAGTCTACTTTGAGAGAGAGATATAGAGATATGCTAGGCTCTTTTGAGAGAGAGATAGACAGAAAGAGACAGAGATTTGATAGGCTCCTTTGAGAGGGAGAGAGGGAGATAAAAGACAGGGAGTTTCTGGGCTCCTTTGGGAGAGAGAGAGATCCTAGGCTACGTTGTGAGAGAGAGAGATTCTAGTCAATTTAGATAGAGAGAGATAGAGACAGAAAGAGAGATTCTTGTCTGCATAGAGGGAGATACAGGCTAGGCTCCTTTGAGAGAAGAGAGAGAGGGAGAGAGAAACAGAGAGAGAGATGCTAGGCTTCTTTGAGAGGGAGAGATAGACAGAGATATGCTAAGCTCCTTTGAAAGAGAGAGATACATGCCAGGATCCTTTGACAGAGAGACACAGAGAGAGACAGTGAGAGAGAGATGATATGCTCCTTTGAGGGAGGGAGAGAGAGAGAGTGAGTGATAACAGGCTCCTTTGAGAGAATGAGAGAGAGACAGAAAGACAGGGAGATTATAGGCCCCTATGAGAGAGAGAGAGATATGAAAATATTTTTTAGAGAGAGAGAGAGAGGGAGGGAGAGGGAGAAACTTGGCTCCATTGAGAGACAGAGAGAGTTGCTAAGCTCCTTTGATAGTTAGAGAGAGAGAGATGCTAGTCTACTTTGAGAGAGAGAGAGAGAGTGATGCAAGATTCTTTTGAGAGAGAGAAAGAGAGAGAGAGAGAAATATGCTAGGCTTCTTAGAGAGAGAGAGGTTGAGAGAGAGAGATTCTTGTCTCCTTTGAAAGAAAGGTAGAGAGAGATAGACAGATAGAAGCTAAGCTCCTTTCAAAGAGAGAGAGTGTGATGCTAGCCTTCTTCGCTAGAGAGAAAGAGAGAGATGATAAAATCTTTTAGAGAGAGAGAGAGACATGCTAGTTTCCTGTGAGATGGAGAGGGAGAGACGAAATGCACCTTGGAGAGAGAGAGAGAGAGATGGGTGGCTCCATTGAGAGAGACAGAGTGAGAGAGAGAGAGAGTGAAATGCTAAGCTCCTTCGAGATAAAGAGAGAGATATATAGAGATATGCTAGGCTCCTTTGAGAGAGAGAGTAGGAGAGAAATTCGAGGCTTCTTTGAGAGAGAGAGAAAGACCGAGAGAGACAGAGAGAGAGATGCTAGGCTCTTTTGAGCGAGAGACTGAGGGAGAGAGATTCTACTGTCCTTTGAGAAAAAGAGAGATATACAGACACAGAGAGATGCAAGGCTCCATTGAGAGAGAGGGATGCAGGGTTCCTTTGAAAGCCAGAGAGAGATACATTGTAGGCTCCTTTGAGAGAGAGAGACAGTGATAGAGATGATATTTTCCTTTGAGAGAGAGAGAGTGAGAGAGTTACGCTAGGCTCCTTTGAGAGAAAGAAAGAGAGATAGAACGACAGGGAGATTCTAGGCTCCTTTGAGAGAGAGAGATGCAAATCTTTTTGTGAGAGAGAGAGACGGAGAGAGATAGATGCTAAGCTCCTTTGAGAGAAAGAGAGAGAGAGAGATGCTAGTCTAGTTTGAGAGAGAGATAGAGAAATAGGGATGCTTGGCTCCTTTGAGAGATGAAGATATATATATGCTAGGCTTCTTTGAGAGAGAGAGAGTGGGACGGGAGAGATTCTAGTATCCTTTGAGAGAAAGAGTGAGAGATAGAGAGATGCTAGGCTCCTTTGAAAGAGGGTGATTGTGATGCTAGGCTTCTTAGGGAGAGAGAGATAAAGAGAGATGCCTGGCTCCTGATAGAGAGAGGGAGAGAGAGAGATTGAGGGACGCTAGGCTCCTTTGAGAGAGAGAGATGCCAAGATTTTTGAGAGAGAGACAAAGACAGGGTGAGAGAGAGATGCTTCACTGTGTTGAGAGAGATGCTAAGCACCTTTGAGAGAAAGAGAGAGTGAGAGATGCTAGTGTACTTTGAGAGAGAGAGACAGAGACAGATATGGATGCAAGGCTCCTTTGAGAGAGAGAGATATTCTAGGCTTCATTGAGACAGAGAGTGTGAGAGAGAGATATTCTAGTTTCCTCTGAGAGGAAGGGACAGAGACAGAGAGAGATGGGCTAGGCTGCTTATAAAGAGAGAGAGTGTGATGTTAGGCTTCTTCAGGAGAGAAAGAAAGAGAGAGATGCTAGAATCCATTGAGAGAGAGAGGAGAGATAGAAAGACAGGGAGATTCTAGGCTCCTTTGAGAGAGAGATATGCAAAGCTGTTTGTGAGAGAGAGAGAGATGGAGGGAGAGAGAGACAGTGAGGGATGCTAGGCTCCTTTGAGAGAGAGAGAGATAGAAAGACTGGGAGATTCCAGGCTCCTTTGAGAGAGAGAGATGGACAGAAATTCTAAGCTACTTTGAGGGAAGGAGAGGTATATAGAGACAGAGAGATGCTAGGCAAATTCGAGAGAGAGAGAGGAGATGTTAAGATGCTTTGAAAAATAGAGATTGAGGTACGTGATTGGCTATGATGAGAGGGAGAGAGAAAGAGAGAGACAGAGATAGAGAGATGATAGGCTCCTTTTAGAGAGAAAGAGAGACAGTGAGGGATTCTAGGCGACTTTGAGAGAAAGAGAGAGAGATAGAAAGACAGGGAGATTCTGGGCTCCTCTGAGAGAAAGAGATGCAAAGATTTTTGAGAGAGAGAGAGAGGGATAGGGAGATGCTTGGCTCCGTTGAGAGAGAGATGCTAAGCTCCTTTGAAAGAAAGAGAGTGAGAGAGATTCTAGGCTCCTTTGTGTAGAAGACAGATATACAGTGACAGAGAAATGGTAGTCTACTTCGAGAGAGAGAGATATGCTAGGATACTTTGAATGAGAGAGAGGGAGCTATACAAGCTAGGCTCCTTTGAGAGAGAGAGAGAGAGAGAGAGAGAGAGATGCTACGCTCCTTTGAGAGAAAGATAGAGAGGCAGAAAGACAGGGAGATTCTAGGCTCCTTTGAGAGAGAGAGAGACGCAAGGATTTTTGTGAGAGAGATGGAGGGAGAGGGAGAAAGATAGAGAGATGCTTGGCTAAGTTGAGAGAGAGAGAGATGCTAAGCTCCTTCTAGAAAAAGAGATAGAGATGCAGGGCTACTTTTTGAGAAAGAGAGAGAGACAGCCGGAGAGATGCTATGCTTCTTTGAACGACAGAGAGTGTGATGCTTGGCAGCTAAGGGAGAGAAAGAGATAGATGCTAGAATCCTTAGTGAGAGAGAGATAGTGAGGCATGCAAGGCCCCAATGAGAGAGAGAGAGAGAGATGCTAGGCTTCTTTGAGAGAGGGAGAGAGTGATTCTTGTCTCATTTGAGAGAAAGAGAGAGAAATATTCAGAGAGATGCTAGGAATCTTGAAAGAGAGGGAGTGTAATGCTCTGCTACTTACGGAGATAGAGAAAGAGAGACGCTAGAAAACTTTGAGAGAAAAGGAGAGAGATAGAAAGACAGGGAGATTCTATGGTGTTTGTGATCCTATGATCCCTCTCTCTCTGTCCTCTCTCTCTTAAAGTAGAATAGCATACATCTCTCGTTGTATCTATCCGCTTTCTATCAAAGGATCCCAGCATCTCTCTCTCTCTCTCCCTGTCCATCTCTCTCTCTCAAAGGAGCCTAGCATCTGTCTCTCTCTCTCACTCTCTCTCTCTCTCACTCTCTCTCCAAGGAGCACATTGTCTATATTTCTCTCTCTCTCTCTCAATGGAGCCTATGATCCCTCCCTCTCTGTGTCCTCTCTCTCTTAAAGTAGAATAGCATACATCTCTCTTTGTATCTCTCCACTTTCTATCAAAGGATTAGAGCATCTCTCTCTCACTCGTTCTCCTTCTTTCTCTTTCTCTCAAAAAGCTTATCATATCTCTCTCTCTAAAAGGACCCAAACAACTCTTTCTCCATCTCTCTCTCTGCCTCTCTCTCTCTCTCTCTCTCTCTCTCTCTCTCTCTCTCTCTCTCTCTCTCTGTCTCTCTCTGTCTATGGAGCCTAGCATGTATCTCCCTCACTCTCTCTTTCACAGGAGCCTAGCATCTCTCCCTTTCCTCTTTCCCTCAGTCTCTCTCAATGGAACCTAGCATCTCTCTCTCTGTCTATTTCTTTCTCTTTCTCTCAAAAGGCTTAGCATATCTCTCTCTCTAAAAGGACCCAAACATCTCTCTCCATCTCTCTCTCTTTCTCTCTCTCACTCTCTCCCTCTCTCTCTACAAGGAGAATATATTCTCTCCCTCACTCTCTCTCTCTCTCAAAGGGCCTAGGATCCCTCTCTCTCTCTGTCTGTCTCTCTCTCCGTCGAAGGAGCCTACCATCTCCATCTCTCTGTATATCTCTCTTTCGCTCAAAGGAGCCTAGAATCTCTCACTCTCCCTCCCTCTCTCTGTCTCAAATGAGCCTAGCATCTCTCTCTATCTCTGTCTCTCTCAGTCTCTTTCTCTCTCTCAAAGAATCCTAGAATATATCTCTATGTCTCATTCAAGGGATTCTAGCATCTCTCTCTTTCTCTCTCTAAGAATCCTAGCATCACTCACTCTCTCTTCAAAGGAGCCTATCATCCCTCCCTCTCTGACAAAATAGCCGAGCAACTCTCTCTCTCTTTCTCTCAAAGGAGACTCCCATCTCTCTTTCTCAAAGGAGCTAAGCATCTCTCTCTCTGTATCTCTCTCTCATACCTAGGAGCATATATTCTCTCACTATCCCTCTCTCTCTCAAAGGAGCCTCTGATCCCTCTCTCAATGTCTCTCTTTCTCTAAAAGGAATCCAGCATCTCTCTGTCTCTCTAGCTCTCCTCTTTCTCTCAAAGGAGCCTAGCATATCTCTTTCTCTCTCAAAGGAGCCTAGTATCTCTCTCTCTCAGAAAGGAGCCTCAGAGCTCTCTCGCTGTCTCTCTCAAAGGAGACAAACATCTATCTATCTCTCTCTCTCAAAGGAATCTAGCATCTCTCTCTATCTCTGTCTCTCTCTAAGAAGCTTAGAAACTCTCTCTCTCACTCAAAGGAGCCCAGCATATCTTTGTCTCTCTATCTATCTCTATTTCTCTCATAGGAGTCTAGAATCTTTACGTCTCCGTCTCTCTCTATCAAAGGAGCCTCGCGGCACTCTCTCTCTTCCTCTCTCTCTCTCCCTCTCCCTCTCTCTCCGAGGAGAAAATCGTCTATATTTCTCTCTCTCTCAATCGAACCTGGGTTCCCTATCTCTCTGTCCTCTCTCTCTTACAGTAGAATAGCATACAACTCTCTTTGTGTCTCTCCGCTTTCTATCAAAGGATCCCAGCATCTCTCTCTCTCTCTCTCTGTCCCTCTTTCTCTCTCAAAGGAGCATAGCATCTCTCTCTCTCTCCAAGGATTCTAGAATATCTCTCTTGTGCTCTCTCTCTGTTTAAGAAGTCTAGATTCTCTCTCTCTCAAAGGAGCATAGCAACTCTCTGTCTCTCTATCTCTCCACTTTCTCTCAAAGGAGCCTAGAATCTCTCTCTCATTCTCAAAGGAGACTAGAATCCCTCTCTCTATCTATCTCTCTCTCTAAGGATCCTACCATGTACCTCTCTCACTCTCTCGTTCACAGGAGCCTAGCATTTCTCTCTTTCCTCTCTCCCTCAGTCTCCCTCAAAGGAGAATAGCATCTCTCTCTCTGTCTCCTTCTTTCTCTTTCTCTCAAAAAGCTTATCATGTCTCTCTCTCTAAAAGGATCCAAACAACTCTCTCTCCCTCTCTCTCTCTGCCTCTCTCTCTCTCTATCCCTCTAAGGAGCCTACCATGTATCTCCCTCACTCTCTCTTTCACAGGAGCCTAGCATCTCTCTCTTTCCTCTCTCCCTCAGTCTCTCTCAATGGAACCTAGCATCTCTCTCTCTGTCTATTTCTTTCTCTTTCTCTCAAAAGGCTTAGCATATCTCTCTCTCTAAAAGGACCCAAACATCTCTCTCCATCTCTCTCTCTTTCTCTCTCTCACTCTCTCCCTCTCTCTCTCCAAGGAGAATATATTCTCTCCCTCTCTCTCTCTCTCTCTCTTAAAGGGCCTAGGATCCCTCTCTCTCTGTGTCTGTCTCTCTCTCCGTCGAAGGAGCCTACCATCTCCATCTCTCTGTATATCTCTCTTTCGCTCAAAGGAGCCTAGAATCTCTCACTCTCCCTCCCTCTCTCTGTCTCAAATGAGCCTAGCATCTCTCTCTATCTCTGTCTCTCTCAGTCTCTTTCTCTCTCTCAAAGAATCCTAGAATATATCTCTCTGTCTCATTCAAAGGATTCTAGAATCTCTCTCTTTCTCTCTCTAAGAATCCTAGCAACACTCACTCTCTCTTCAAAGGAGCCTATCATCCCTCCCTCTCTGACAAAATAGCCGAGCAACTCTCTCTCTCTTTCTCTCAAAGGAGACTACCATCTCTCTTTCTCAAAGGAGCTAAGCATCTCTCTCTCTGTCTCTCTCTCTCATACCTAGGAGCATATATTCTCTCTCTCACCCTCTCTCTCTCAAAGGAGCCTCTGATCCCTCTCTCACTGTCTCTCTTTCACTAAAAGGAACCGAGCATCTCTCTGTCTCTCTAGCTCTCCTCTTCTCTCAAAGGAGCCTAGCATATCTCTTTCTCTCTCAAAGGAGCCTAGTATCTCTCTCTCTCTCAGAAAGGAGCCTCAGAGCTCTCTCGCTGTCTCTCTCAAAGGAGACAAGCATCTATCTATCTATCTCTCTCAAAGGAATCTAGCATCTCTCTGTATCTCTGTCTCTCTCTAAGAACCTTAGAAACTCTCTCTCTCACTCAAAGGAGCCCAGCATATCTTTGTCTCTCTATCTCTCTTTCTCTCATAGGAGTCTAGAATCTTTACGTCTCCGTCTCTCTCTCTCAAAGGAGCCTCGCGGCACTCTCTCTCTCTCCCTCTCTCTCTCTCTCTCTCCCTCTCTCTCTGAGGAGAAAATCGTCTATATTTCTCTCTCTCTCAATCGAACCTAGGTTCCCTATCTCTCTGTCCTCTCTCTCTTACAGTAGAATAGCATACAACTCTCTTTGTGTCTCTCCGCTTTCTATCAAAGGATCCCAGCATCTCTCTCTCTCTCTCTGTTCCTCTTTCTCTCTCAAAGGAGCATAGCATCTCTCTCTCTCTCCAAGAATTCTAGAATATCTCTCTTGTGCTCTCTCTCTGTTTAAGAAGTCTAGTTTCTCTCTCTCTCAAAGGAGCATAGCAACTCTCTGTCTCTCTCTCTCTCCACTTTCTCTCAAAGGAGCCTAGAATCTCTCTCTCATTCTCAAAGGAGACTAGAATCCCTCTCTCTGACTATCTCTCTCTCTAAGGAGCCTAGCATGTACCTCTCTCACTCTCTCGTTCACAGGAGCCTAGCATCTCTCTCTTTCCTCTCTCCCTCAGTCTCCCTCAAAGGAGAATAGCATCTCTCTCTCTGTCTCCTTCTTTCTCTTTCTCTCAAAAAGCTTATCATGTCTCTCTCTCTAAAAGGATCCAAACAACTCTCTCTCCCTCTCTCTCTCTGCCTCTCTCTCTCTCTCTCCCTCTAAGGAGCCTACCATGTATCTCCCTCACTCTCTCTTTCACAGGAGCCTAGCATCTCTCTCTTTCCTCTCTCCCTCAGTCTCTCTCAATGGAACCTAGCATCTCTCTCTGTGTCTATTTCTTTCTCTTTCTCTCAAAAGGCTTAGCTTATCTCTCTCTCTAAATGGACCCAAACATCTCTATCCATCTCTCTCTCTTTCTCTCTCTCACTCTCTCCCTCTCTCTCTCCAAGGAGAATATATTCTCTCCCTCACTCTCTCTCTCTCTCAAAGGGCCTAGGATCCCTCTCTCTCTGTGTCTGTCTCTCTCTCCGTCGAAGGAGCCTACCATCTCCATCTCTCTGTATATCTCTCTTTCGCTCAAAGGAGCCTAGAATCTCTCACTCTCCCTCCCTCTCTCTGTCTCAAATGAGCCTAGCATCTCTCTCTATCTCTGTCTCTCTCAGTCTCTTTCTCTCTCTCAAAGAATCCTAGAATATATCTCTCTGTCTCATTCAAAGGATTCTAGCATCTCTCTCTTTCTCTCTCTAAGAATCCTAGCATCACTCACTCTCTCTTCAAAGGAGCCTATCATCCCTCCCTCTCTGACAAAATAGCCGAGCAACTCTCTCTCTCTTTCTCTCAAAGGAGACTCCCATCTCTCTTTCTCAAAGGAGCTAAGCATCTCTCTCTCTGTCTCTCTCTCTCATACCTAGGAGCATATATTCCCTCTCTCTCCCTCCCCTCTCAAAGGAGCCTCTGATCCCTCTCTCACTGTCTCTCTTTCTCTAAAAGGAACGCAGCATCTCTCTGTATCTGTAGCTCTCCTCCGACTCTCAAAGGAGCCTAGCATATCTCTTTCTCTCTCAAAGGAGCGTAGTATCTCTCTCTCTCTCAGAAAAGAGCCTCAGAGCTCTCCCGCTGTCTCTCTCAAAGGAGACATGCATCTATCTATCTCTCTCTCTCTCAAAGGAATCTAGCATCTCTCTCTATCTCTGTCTCTCTCTAAGAAGCTTAGAAACTCTCTCTCTCACTCAAAGGAGCCCAGCATATCTTTGTCTCTCTATCTATCTCTATTTCTCTCATAGGAGTCTAGAATCTTTACGTCTCCGTCTCTCTCTCTCAAAGGAGCCTCGCGGCACTCTCTCTCTCTCCCTCTCTCTCTCTCTCTCTCCCTCTCTCTCTGAGGAGAAAATCGTCTATATTTCTCTCTCTCTCAATCGAACCTAGGTTCCCTATCTCTCTGTCCTCTCTCTCTTAAAGTAGAATAGCATACAACTCTCTTTGTGTCTCTCCGCTTTCTATCTAAGGATCCCAGCATCTCTCTCTCTCTCCCCGTCCCTCTTTCTCTCTCAAAGGAGCATAGCATCTCTCTCTCTCTCCAAGAATTCTAGCATATCTCTCTTGCTCTCTCTCTCTGTTTAAGAAGACTAGTTTCTCTCTCTCTCAAAGGAGCATAGCAACTCTCTGTCTCTTTATCTCTCCTCTTTCTCTCAAAGGAGCCTAGAATCTCTCTCTCAATCTCAAAGGAGACTAGAATCCCTCTCTCTATCTATCTCTCTCTCTAAGGAGCCTAGCATGTATCTCTCTCACTCTCTCGTTCACAGGAGCCTAGCATTTCTCTCTTTCCTCTCTCCCTCAGTCTCCCTCAAAGGACCCTAGCATCTCTCTCTCTGTCTAATTCTTTCTCTTTCTCTCAAAAAGCATATCATATCTCTCTCTCTAAAAGGACCCAAACAACTCTCTCTCCCTCTCTCTCTCTGCCTCTCTCTCTCTCTCTCCCTCTAAGGAGCCTACCATGTATCTCCCTCACCCTCTCTTTCACAGGAGCCTAGCATCTCACTCTTTCCTCTCTCCCTCAGTCTCTCTCAATGGAACCTAGCATCTCTCTCTGTGTCTATTTCTTTCTCTTTCTCTCAAAAGGCTTAGCATATCTCTCTCTCTAAAAGGACCCAAACATCTCTCTCCATCTCCCTCTCTTTCTCTCTCTCACTCTCTCCCTCTCTATCTCCAAGGAGAATATATTCTCTCCCTCACTCTCTCTCTCTCTCTCTCAAAGGGCCTAGGATCCCTCTCTCTCTCTTTCTGTCTCTCTCTCCGTCGAAGGAGCCTACCATCTCCATCTCTCTGTATATATCTCTTTCGCTCAAAGGAGCCTAGAATCTCTCACTCTCCCACCCTCTCTCTGTCTCAAATGAGCCTAGCATCTCTCTCTATCTCTGTCTCTCTCAGTCTCTTTCTCTCTCTCAAAGAATCCTAGAATATATCTCTATGTCTCATTCAAGGGATTCTAGCATCTCTCTCTTTCTCTCTCTAAGAATCCTAGCATCACTCACTCTCTCTTCAAAGGAGCCTATCATCCCTCCCTCTCTGACAAAATAGCCGAGCAACTCTCTCTCTCTTTCTCTCAAAGGAGACTCCCATCTCTCTTTCTCAAAGGAGCTAAGCATCTCTCTCTCTGTATCTCTCTCTCATACCTAGGAGCATATATTCTCTCACTATCCCTCTCTCTCTCAAAGGAGCCTCTGATCAATCTCTCAATGTCTCTCTTTCTCTAAAAGGAATCCAGCATCTCTCTGTCTCTCTAGCTCTCCTCTTTCTCTCAAAGGAGCCTAGCATATCTCTTTCTCTCTCAAAGGAGCCTAGTATCTCTCTCTCTCAGAAAGGAGCCTCAGAGCTCTCTCGCTGTCTCTCTCAAAGGAGACAAACATCTATCTATCTCTCTCTCTCAAAGGAATCTAGCATCTCTCTCTATCTCTGTCTCTCTCTAAGAAGCTTAGAAACTCTCTCTCTCACTCAAAGGAGCCCAGCATATCTTTGTCTCTCTATCTATCTCTATTTCTCTCATAGGAGTCTAGAATCTTTACGTCTCCGTCTCTCTCTATCAAAGGAGCCTCACGGCACTCTCTCTCTTCCTCTCTCTCTCTCCCTCTCCCTCTCTCTCCGAGGAGAAAATCGTCTATATTTCTCTCTCTCTCAATCGAACCTGGGTTCCCTATCTCTCTGTCCTCTCTCTCTTACAGTAGAATAGCATACAACTCTCTTTGTGTCTCTCCGCTTTCTATCAAAGGATCCCAGCATCTCTCTCTCTCTCTCTCTGTCCCTCTTTCTCTCTCAAAGGAGCATAGCATCTCTCTCTCTCTCCAAGGATTCTAGAATATCTCTCTTGTGCTCTCTCTCTGTTTAAGAAGTCTAGATTCTCTCTCTCTCAAAGGAGCATAGCAACTCTCTGTCTCTCTATCTCTCCACTTTCTCTCAAAGGAGCCTAGAATCTCTCTCTCATTCTCAAAGGAGACTAGAATCCCTCTCTCTATCTATCTCTCTCTCTAAGGATCCTACCATGTACCTCTCTCACTCTCTCGTTCACAGGAGCCTAGCATTTCTCTCTTTCCTCTCTCCCTCAGTCTCCCTCAAAGGAGAATAGCATCTCTCTCTCTGTCTCCTTCTTTCTCTTTCTCTCAAAAAGCTTATCATGTCTCTCTCTCTAAAAGGATCCAAACAACTCTCTCTCCCTCTCTCTCTCTGCCTCTCTCTCTCTCTATCCCTCTAAGGAGCCTACCATGTATCTCCCTCACTCTCTCTTTCACAGGAGCCTAGCATCTCTCTCTTTCCTCTCTCCCTCAGTCTCTCTCAATGGAACCTAGCATCTCTCTCTCTGTCTATTTCTTTCTCTTTCTCTCAAAAGGCTTAGCATATCTCTCTCTCTAAAAGGACCCAAACATCTCTCTCCATCTCTCTCTCTTTCTCTCTCTCACTCTCTCCCTCTCTCTCTCCAAGGAGAATATATTCTCTCCCTCTCTCTCTCTCTCTCTCTTAAAGGGCCTAGGATCCCTCTCTCTCTGTGTCTGTCTCTCTCTCCGTCGAAGGAGCCTACCATCTCCATCTCTCTGTATATCTCTCTTTCGCTCAAAGGAGCCTAGAATCTCTCACTCTCCCTCCCTCTCTCTGTCTCAAATGAGCCTAGCATCTCTCTCTATCTCTGTCTCTCTCAGTCTCTTTCTCTCTCTCAAAGAATCCTAGAATATATCTCTCTGTCTCATTCAAAGGATTCTAGAATCTCTCTCTTTCTCTCTCTAAGAATCCTAGCAACACTCACTCTCTCTTCAAAGGAGCCTATCATCCCTCCCTCTCTGACAAAATAGCCGAGCAACTCTCTCTCTCTTTCTCTCAAAGGAGACTACCATCTCTCTTTCTCAAAGGAGCTAAGCATCTCTCTCTCTGTCTCTCTCTCTCATACCTAGGAGCATATATTCTCTCTCTCACCCTCTCTCTCTCAAAGGAGCCTCTGATCCCTCTCTCACTGTCTCTCTTTCACTAAAAGGAACCGAGCATCTCTCTGTCTCTCTAGCTCTCCTCTTCTCTCAAAGGAGCCTAGCATATCTCTTTCTCTCTCAAAGGAGCCTAGTATCTCTCTCTCTCTCAGAAAGGAGCCTCAGAGCTCTCTCGCTGTCTCTCTCAAAGGAGACAAGCATCTATCTATCTATCTCTCTCAAAGGAATCTAGCATCTCTCTGTATCTCTGTCTCTCTCTAAGAACCTTAGAAACTCTCTCTCTCACTCAAAGGAGCCCAGCATATCTTTGTCTCTCTATCTATCTCTATTTCTCTCATAGGAGTCTAGAATCTTTACGTCTCCGTCTCTCTCTCTCAAAGGTGCTCGAGGCACTCTCTCTCTCTCCCTCTCTCTCTCTCTCTCTCCCTCCCTCTCCGAGGAGAAAATCGTCTATATTTCTCTCTCTCTCAATCGAACCTAGGTTCCATATCTCTCTGTCCTCTCTCTCTTACAGTAGAATAGCATACAACTCTCTTTGTGTCTCTCCGCTTTCTATCAAAGGATCCCAGCATCTCTCTCTCTCTCTCTGTTCCTCTTTCTCTCTCAAAGGAGCATAGCATCTCTCTCTCTCTCCAAGAATTCTAGAATATCTCTCTTGTGCTCTCTCTCTGTTTAAGAAGTCTAGTTTCTCTCTCTCTCAAAGGAGCATAGCAACTCTCTGTCTCTCTCTCTCTCCACTTTCTCTCAAAGGAGCCTAGAATCTCTCTCTCATTCTCAAAGGAGACTAGAATCCCTCTCTCTGACTATCTCTCTCTCTAAGGAGCCTAGCATGTACCTCTCTCACTCTCTCGTTCACAGGAGCCTAGCATCTCTCTCTTTCCTCTCTCCCTCAGTCTCCCTCAAAGGAGAATAGCATCTCTCTCTCTGTCTCCTTCTTTCTCTTTCTCTCAAAAAGCTTATCATGTCTCTCTCTCTAAAAGGATCCAAACAACTCTCTCTCCCTCTCTCTCTCTGCCTCTCTCTCTCTCTCTCCCTCTAAGGAGCCTACCATGTATCTCCCTCACTCTCTCTTTCACAGGAGCCTAGCATCTCTCTCTTTCCTCTCTCCCTCAGTCTCTCTCAATGGAACCTAGCATCTCTCTCTGTGTCTATTTCTTTCTCTTTCTCTCAAAAGGCTTAGCTTATCTCTCTCTCTAAATGGACCCAAACATCTCTATCCATCTCTCTCTCTTTCTCTCTCTCACTCTCTCCCTCTCTCTCTCCAAGGAGAATATATTCTCTCCCTCACTCTCTCTCTCTCTCAAAGGGCCTAGGATCCCTCTCTCTCTGTGTCTGTCTCTCTCTCCGTCGAAGGAGCCTACCATCTCCATCTCTCTGTATATCTCTCTTTCGCTCAAAGGAGCCTAGAATCTCTCACTCTCCCTCCCTCTCTCTGTCTCAAATGAGCCTAGCATCTCTCTCTATCTCTGTCTCTCTCAGTCTCTTTCTCTCTCTCAAAGAATCCTAGAATATATCTCTCTGTCTCATTCAAAGGATTCTAGCATCTCTCTCTTTCTCTCTCTAAGAATCCTAGCATCACTCACTCTCTCTTCAAAGGAGCCTATCATCCCTCCCTCTCTGACAAAATAGCCGAGCAACTCTCTCTCTCTTTCTCTCAAAGGAGACTACCATCTTTCTCAAAGGAGCTAAGCATCTCTCTCTCTGTCTCTCTCTCTCATACCTAGGAGCATATATTCCCTCTCTCTCCCTCCCCTCTCAAAGGAGCCTCTGATCCCTCTCTCACTGTCTCTCTTTCTCTAAAAGGAACGCAGCATCTCTCTGTATCTGTAGCTCTCCTCCGACTCTCAAAGGAGCCTAGCATATCTCTTTCTCTCTCAAAGGAGCGTAGTATCTCTCTCTCTCTCAGAAAAGAGCCTCAGAGCTCTCCCGCTGTCTCTCTCAAAGGAGACATGCATCTATCTATCTCTCTCTCTCTCAAAGGAATCTAGCATCTCTCTCTATCTCTGTCTCTCTCTAAGAAGCTTAGAAACTCTCTCTCTCACTCAAAGGAGCCCAGCATATCTTTGTCTCTCTATCTATCTCTATTTCTCTCATAGGAGTCTAGAATCTTTACGTCTCCGTCTCTCTCTCTCAAAGGAGCCTCGCGGCACTCTCTCTCTCTCCCTCTCTCTCTCTCTCTCTCCCTCTCTCTCTGAGGAGAAAATCGTCTATATTTCTCTCTATCTCAATCGAACCTAGGTTCCCTATCTCTCTGTCCTCTCTCTCTTAAAGTAGAATAGCATACAACTCTCTTTGTGTCTCTCCGCTTTCTATCTAAGGATCCCAGCATCTCTCTCTCTCTCCCCGTCCCTCTTTCTCTCTCAAAGGAGCATAGCATCTCTCTCTCTCTCCAAGAATTCTAGCATATCTCTCTTGCTCTCTCTCTCTGTTTAAGAAGACTAGTTTCTCTCTCTCTCAAAGGAGCATAGCAACTCTCTGTCTCTTTATCTCTCCTCTTTCTCTCAAAGGAGCCTAGAATCTCTCTCTCAATCTCAAAGGAGACTAGAATCCCTCTCTCTATCTATCTCTCTCTCTAAGGAGCCTAGCATGTATCTCTCTCACTCTCTCGTTCACAGGAGCCTAGCATTTCTCTCTTTCCTCTCTCCCTCAGTCTCCCTCAAAGGACCCTAGCATCTCTCTCTCTGTCTCCTTCTTTCTCTTTCTCTCAAAAAGCATATCATATCTCTCTCTCTAAAAGGACCCAAACAACTCTCTCTCCCTCTCTCTCTCTGCCTCTCTCTCTCTCTCTCCCTCTAAGGAGCCTACCATGTATCTCCCTCACCCTCTCTTTCACAGGAGCCTAGCATCTCACTCTTTCCTCTCTCCCTCAGTCTCTCTCAATGGAACCTAGCATCTCTCTCTGTGTCTATTTCTTTCTCTTTCTCTCAAAAGGCTTAGCATATCTCTCTCTCTAAAAGGACCCAAACATCTCTCTCCATCTCCCTCTCTTTCTCTCTCTCACTCTCTCCCTCTCTATCTCCAAGGAGAATATATTCTCTCCCTCACTCTCTCTCTCTCTCTCTCAAAGGGCCTAGGATCCCTCTCTCTCTCTTTCTGTCTCTCTCTCCGTCGAAGGAGCCTACCATCTCCATCTCTCTGTATATATCTCTTTCGCTCAAAGGAGCCTAGAATCTCTCACTCTCCCTCCCTCTCTCTGTCTCAAAGGAGCCTAGCAACTCTCTCTATCTCTGTCTCTCTCAGTCTCTTTCTCTCTCTCAAAGAATCCTGGAATATATCTCTCTGTCTCATTCAAAGGATTCTAGCATCTCTCTCTTTCTCTCTCTAAGAATCCTAGCATCACTCACTCTCTCTTCAAAGGAGCCTATCATCCCTCCCTCTCTGACAAAATAGCCGAGCAACTCTCTCTCTCTTTCTCTCAAAGGAGACTACCATCTCTCTTTCTCAAAGGAGCTAAGCATCTCTCTCTCTGTCTCTCTCTCTCATACCTAGGAGCATATATTCCCTCTCTCTCCCTCTCACTCTCAAAGGAGACTCTGATCCCTCTCTCACTGTCTCTCTTTCTCTAAAAGGAACCCAGCATCTCTCTGTCTCTCTAGCTCTCCTCTTTCTCTCAAAGGAGCCTAGCATATCTCTTTCTCTCTCAAAGGAGCCTAGTATCTCTCTCTCTGTCAGAAAGAGCCTCAGAGCTCTCTCGCTGTCTCTCTCAAAGGAGACAAGCATCTATCTATCTATCAATCTCAAAGAAATCTAGCATCTCTCTCTATCTCTGTCTCTCTCTAAGAACATTAGAAACTCTCTCTCTCACTCAAAGGAGCCCAGCATATCTTTGTCTCTCTATCTATCTCTATTTCTCTCATAGGAGTCTAGAATCTTTACGTCTCCGTCTCTCTCTATCAAAGGAGCCTCGCGGCACTCTCTCTCTCCCTCTCTCTCTCTCTCTCTCCCTCTCTCTCCGAGGAGAAAATCGTCTATATTTCTCTCTCTCTCAATCGAACCTGGGTTCCCTATCTCTGTGTCCTCTCTCTCTTACAGTAGTATAGCATACAACTCTCTTTGTGTCTCTCCGCTTTCTATCAAAGGATCCCAGCATCTCTCTCTCTCTCTCTCTCTGTCCCTCTTTCTCTCTCAAAGGAGCATAGCATCTCTCTCTCTCTCCAAGAATTCTAGCATATCTCTCTTGCTCTCTCTCTCTGTTTAAGAAGTCTAGTTTCTCTCCCTCTCAAAGGAGCATAGCAACTCTCTGTCTCTCTATCTCTCCAGTTTCTCTCAAAGGAGACTAGAATCTCTCTCTCATTCTCAAAGGAGACTAGAATCCCTCTCTCTATCTATCTCTCTCTCTAAGGAGCCTAGCATGTATCTCTCTCACTCTCTCGTTCACAGGAGCCTAGCATTTCTCTCTTTCCTCTCTCCCTCAGTCTCCCTCCAAGGAGAATAGCATCTCTCTCTCTGTCTCCTTCTTTCTCTTTCTCTCAAAAAGCTTATCGGGGGCGGAAGATGGCGGCGTGAGTAGAGCAGCGGAAATCTCCTCCCAAAACAACATATATCTTTGAAAATATAACAAAGACAACCCTTCCTAGAATAAAGACCAGAGAACACAGGACAATATCCAGACCACATTCGCACCTGAGAGAACCCAGCGCCTCGCGAAGGGGGTAAGATACAAGCCCCGGCCCCGCGGGAGCCGAGCGCCCCTCCCCCCAGCTCCTGGCGGGAGAAGAGCAGGCAGAGCGGGAGGGAGACGGAGCCCAGGGCTGCCGAACACCCAGCCCCAGCCATCCGGGCCAGAGTGCAGGGCCCTCGATACTGGGAAAACAGGGCAGCAAGAACAGTGAGCAGGCACTGGAGGCTGGGCGACAGAGGACATAAGAAAAGTGCGCGACCACTTTTTTTTTTTTTGCTTTTTTGCTGCTTTGTTTTGGCGAGCGCTTTTTGGAAGTCTTAAAGGGACAGGGACCCCAATATTAGGGAAACAGGGCAGAAAGACTGGTGAGCAGAGGCCTGAGGCTGGCACCGGAGAATAAAGAAAAACGAACGACCACCTTTTTTTTTTTAATTAAAATTTTTTTTTTTTTTTAAATTAAAAATTTTTTTTTTTCTTGTTTTTTTTTTGTGGTCGTTGTTTTGTTTTCGCGGGTGCTTTTTGGAAGTCTTAAAGGGGCAGGGCAGGCCACTTAATCCAGAGGTAGGGAATCCGGGATCTCTGGGCACCCTAACCCCTGGGCTGCAGGGAGCAGGGAGGCCCCTTACGGAGATAAATAGCCTCCCAGCAGCTCCTGCTCCAACGCGACTCCACCATTTTGGAGTAGCTGCCCGAGCCAGGCCACGCCCACAGCAACAGCGGAGATTAACTCCATAGCAGCCGGGCAGGAAGCAGAAACCCTGTCTGCGCGCAGCTGCGCAGAACAAGCCACTAGAGGCCGCTGTTCTCCCAGGAGAGGAGGGCCACAAACCAACAAGAAAGGAAGTCCTTCCAGCCATCACTCGTCCCAGTTCTGCAGACTATTCCTATCACCATGAAAAGGCAAAGCTACAGGCAGACAAAGATCACAGAGACAACACCAGAGAAGGAGACAGACCTAACCAGTCTTCCTGACAAAGAATTCAAAATAAGAATCATAAACATGCTGACAGAGATGCAGAGAAATACGCAAGAAAAATGGGATGAAGTCCGGAAAGAGATCACAGATGCCAGAAAGGAGATCGCAGAAATGAAACAAACTCTGGAAGGGTTTATAAGCAGAATGGATAGAATGCAAGAGGCCATTGATGGAATTGAAATCAGAGAACAGGAACGCATGGAAGCTGACATAGAGAGAGACAAAAGGATCTCCAGGAATGAAACAATATTAAGAGAACTGTGTGACCAATCTAAAAGGAGCAATATCCGTATTATAGGGGTCCCAGAAGAAGAAGAGAGAGGCAAAGAGATGGAAAGTATCTTAGAAGAAATAATTGCTGAAAACTTCCCCACACTGGGGGAGGAAGTAATCAAACAGACCACGGAAATACACAGAACCCCCAACAGAAAGGATCCAAGAAGGGCAACACCAAGACACATAATAATTAAAATGGCAAAGATCAAGGACAAGGAAAGAGTGTTAAAGGCAGCTAGAGAGAAAAAGGTCACCTATAAAGGGAAACCCATCAGGCTAACGTCAGATTTCTCAACAGAAACCCTACAGGCCAGAAGAGAATGGCATGATATATTTAATACAATGAAACAGAAGGGCCTTGAACCAAGGATACTGTATCCAGCACGACTATCATTCAAATATGACGGTGGGATTAAACAATTCCCAGACAAACAAAAGCTGAGGGAATTTGCTTTCCACAAACCACCTCTACAGAACATCTTACAGGGACTGCTCTAGATGGGAGCACTCCTAGAAAGAGCACAGCACAAAACACCCAACATATGAAGAATCGAGGAGGAGGAACAATAAGGGAGAGAAGAAAAGAATCTCCAGACAGTGTATATAACAGCTCAATAAGCGAGCTAAGTTAGGCAGTAAGATACTAAAGAGGCTAACCTTGAACCTTTGGTAACCACGAATTTAAAGCCTGCAATGGCAATAAGTACATATCTTTCAATAGTCACCCTAAATGTTAATGGGTTGAATGCACCAATCAAAAGACACAGAGTAACAGAATGGATAAAAAAGCAAGACCCATCTATATGCTGCTTACAAGAAACTCACCTCAAACCCAAAGACATGTACAGACTAAAAGTCAAGGGATGGAAAAACATATTTCAAGCAAACAACAGTGAGAAGAAAGCAGGGGTTGCAGTACTAATATCAGACAAAATAGACTTCAAAACAAAGAAAGTAACAAGAGATAAAGAAGGACACTACATAATGATAAAGGGCTCAGTCAAACAAGAGGATATAACCATTCTAAATATATATGCACCCAACACAGGAGCACCAGCATATGTGAAACAAATACTAACAGAACTAAAGGGGGATATAGACTGCAATGCATTCATTCTAGGAGACTTCAACACACCACTCACCCCAAAGGATAGATCCACTGGGCAGAAAATAAGTAAGGACACGGAAGCACTGAACAACACAGTAGAGCAGATGGACCTAATAGACATCTATAGAACTCTACATCCAAAAGCAGCGGGATATACATTCTTCTCAAGTGCACATGGAACATTCTCCAGAATAGACCACATACTAGGCCACAAAAAGAGCCTCAGAAAATTCCAAAAGATTGAAATCCTACCAACCAACTTTTCAGACCACAAAGGCATAAAACTAGAAATAAACTGTACAAAGAAAGCAAAGAGGCTCACGAACACATGGAGGCTTAACAACACGCTCCTAAATAATCAATGGATCAATGACCAAATCAAAATGGAGATCCAGCAATATATGGAAACAAATGACAACAACAACACTAAGCCCCAACTTCTGTGGGACACAGCAAAAGCAGTCTTAAGAGGAAAGTATATAGCAATCCAAGCATATTTAAAAAAGGAAGAGCAATCCCAAATGAATGGTCTAATGTCACAATTATCGAAATTGGAAAAAGAAGAACAGATGAGGCCTAAGGTCAGCAGAAGGAGGGACATAATAAAGATCAGAGAAGAAATAAATAAAATTGAGAAGAATAAAACAATAGCAAAAATCAATGAAACCAAGAGCTGGTTCTTCGAGAAAATAAACAAAATAGATAAGCCTCTAGCCAGACTTATTAAGAAGAAAAGAGAGTCAACACAAATCAACAGTATCAGAAACGAGAAAGGAAAAATCACGACGGACCCCACGGAAATGCAAAGAATTATTGGAGAATACTATGAAAACCTATATGCTAACAAGCTGGGAAACCTAGGAGAAATGGACAACTTCCTAGAAAAATATAACCTTCCAAGATTGACCCAGGAAGAAACAGAAAATCTAAACAGACCAATTACCAGCAACGAAATTGAAGAGGTAATCAAAAAACTACCAAAGAACAAAACCCCCGGGCCAGATGGATTTACCTCGGAATTTTATCAGACATACAGGGAAGACATAATACCCATTCTCCTTAAAGTTTTCCAAAAAATAGAGGAGGAGGGGATACTCCCAAACTCATTCTATGAAGCTAACATCACCCTAATACCAAAACCAGGCAAAGACCCCACCAAAAAAGAAAACTACAGACCAATATCCCTGATGAACGTAGATGCAAAAATACTCAACAAAATATTAGCAAACCGAATTCAAAAATACATCAAAAGGATCATACACCATGACCAAGTGGGATTCATTCCAGGGATGCAAGGATGGTACAACATTCGAAAGTCCATCAACATCATCCACCACATCAACAAAAAGAAAGACAAAAACCACATGATCATCTCCATAGATGCTGAAAAAGCATTTGACAAAGGTCAACATCCATTCATGTTAAAAACTCTCAGCAAAATGGGAATAGAGGGCAAGTACCTCAACATAATAAAGGCCATCTATGATAAACCCACAGCCAACATTATATTGAACAGCGAGAAGCTGAAAGCATTTCCTCTGAGATCGGGAACTAGACAGGGATGCCCACTCTCTCCACTGTTATTTAACATAGTACTGGAGGTCCTAGCCACGGCAATCAGACAAAATAAAGAAATACAAGGAATCCAGATTGGTAAAGAAGAAGTTAAACTGTCACTATTTGCAGATGACATGATACTGTACATAAAAAACCCTAAAGACACCACCCCAAAACTACTAGAACTGATATTGGAATACAGCAAAGTTGCAGGATACAAAATCAACACACAGAAATCTGTGGCTTTCCTATATACTAACAATGAACCAACAGAGAGAGAAATCAGGAAAACAACTCCATTCACAATTGCATCAAAAAAAATAAAATACCTGGGAATAAACCTAACCAAAGAAGTGAAAGACTTATACTCTGAAAACTACAAGTCACTCTTAAGAGAAATTAAAGGGGACACTAACAGATGGAAACTCATCCCATGCTCGTGGCTAGGAAGAATTAATATCGTTAAAATGGCCATCCTGCCCAAAGCAATATACAGATTTGATGCAATCCCTATGAAACTACCAGCAACATTCTTCAATGAACTGGAACAAATAATTCAAAAATTCATATGGAAACACCAAAGACCCCGAATAGCCAAAGCAATCCTGAGAAAGAAGAATAAAGTAGGGGGGATCTCACTCCCCAACTTCAAGCTCTACTATAAAGCCATAGTAATCAAGACAATTTGGTACTGGCACAAGAGCAGAGCCACAGACCAATGGAACAGACTAGAGAATCCAGACATTAACCCAGACATATATGGTCAATTAATATTTGATAAAGGAGCCATGGACATACAATGGCGAAATGACAGTCTCTTCAACAGGTGGTGCTGGCAAAACTGGACAGCTACATGTAGGAGAATGAAACTGGACCATTGTCTAACCCCATATACAAAAGTAAACTCAAAATGGATCAAAGACCTGAATGTAAGCCATGAAACCATTAAACTCCTGGAAGAAAACATAGGCGAAAACCTCTTAGACATAAACATGAGTGACCTCTTCTTGAACATATCTCCCCGGGCAAGGAAAACAACAGCAAAAATGAGTAAGTGGGACTATATTAAGCTGAAAAGCTTCTGTACAGCAAAAGACACCATCAATAGAACAAGAAGGATCCCTACAGTATGGGAGAATATATTTGAAAATGACACATCCGATAAAGGCTTGACGTCCAGAATATATAAGGAGCTCTCACGCCTCAACAAACAAAAAACAAATAACCCAATTAAAAAATGGGCAGAGGAACTGAACAGACAGTTCTCCAAAAAAGAAATACAGATGGCCAACAGACACATGAAAAGATGCTCCACATCGCTAATTATCAGAGAAATGCAAATTAAAACTACAATGAGGTATCACCTCACACCAGTAAGGATGGCTGCCATCCAAAAGACAAACAACAACAAATGTTGGCGAGGCTGTGGAGAAAGGGGAACCCTCCTACACTGCTGGTGGGAATGTAAGTTAGTTCAACCATTGTGGAAAGCAGTATGGAGGTACATCAAAATGCTCAAAACAGACTTACCATTTGACCCAGGAATTGCACTCCTAGGAATTTACCCTAAGAATGCAGCAATCAAGTTTGAGAAAGACAGATGCACCCCTATGTTTATTGCAGCACTATTTACAATAGCCAAGAATTGGAAGCAACCTAAATGTCCATCAATAGATGAATGGATAAAGAAGATGTGGTACATATACACAATGGAATACTACTCAGCTATAAGAAAAGGGCAAATCCAATCATTTGCAGCAACATGGATGGAGCTGGAGGGTATTATGCTCAGTGAAACAAGCCAAGCGGAGAAAGAGAAATACCAAATGATTTCACTTATCTGTGGAATATAAGAACAAAGGAAAAACTGAAGGAACAAAACAGCAGCAGAATCACAGAACTCAAGAATGGACTAACAGGTACCAAAGGGAAAGGGACTGGGGAGGATGGGTGGGTAGGGAGGGATAAGGGGGGGAGAAGTAGGGGGGTATTAAGATTAACATGCATGGAGGGGTAGGAGAAAAGGGAGGGCTGTACAACACAGAGAAGGCAAGTAGTGATTCTACAACATTTTGCTATGCTGATGGACACTGACTGTAAAGGGGTTTATAGGGGAGACCTGGTATAGGGGAGAGCCTAGTAAACATAATATTCGTCATGTAAGTGTAGATTAGTGATAGCAAAAAAAAAAAAAAAAAAAAAAAAAAAAGGGCAGTTCCTGTGTGGTAACCTCCAACGAGTTCTACACAAGGGTATAAAGGGCATATAAAAGTGTAGGCAAAGGGTCTGTTTGTGTTTATACAGAGGATCAAAGCCTAATTGGGCTACCCCGAAAATGAACTAAGATATGATATGAAAAAGAACTTCCAACATCTGCACCCTCTGGAAGACTCATGCCAGAAGATGATCATCAAAAAACCCCAACAAAGACCCACGCACTGCTACAGCTGTAGATGCACTCATCCCACCAGTTCCTGGACCTGCCATGGGAATGAGGAAGGAGATATCTAAGCTGGCCTGTGCATACAGTAAAACAACAAAATTGGACTGGATCTATACTGTTGGAACTCAACCAAGAATTTGGAGAAGTGCAAATTGTAGCGCTCCAAAGTCTTACAACTACAAACTATTTATTGTTAAAAGAACATATGGCATGTGAACAGTCCCCAGGAATGGGTTGTTTTAATTTGTCTGATTTCTCTCAGACTGTTCAAGTTCATTTGGACAATATCCACCATATCATAGATAAGTTTTCACAAATGCCTAAGGTGCCTTAATGGTTTTCTTGGTTTCACTGGAGATGGCTGGTAATTACAGATATGCTTTGGTTATGTAACTATACTCCTATTATGTTAATGTGTGTGTGCAATTTAAGTAGTAGCTTAAAACCTATACATGCTGAAGTTACTCTACAAGAAGATATATCAAAGAAATAATCAATCTTCCCATGTTTTCTTCCGCCTGCTACTTCTATAGCTTTTCTTCTTCCTTCCTAATTACAACCCTTAAATAGAATTCGTGCCTCATATCAAATTTACCGAGTATCATAATTCTTCCAAGTGGTAAAGATACCTCAAGACAAATGCTGGGCATAGAAGCCACAGGGCATAAATATGCAAAGAAGTAAAAAGCTAACTTTTTCAAACAATAAGGCTTCTCTCTCACTTACCAACTTCACATTTCCCTGTATGGCCCCGGAAGATGACTGGTTAGCCAGAGACGGGTAAGATTCCTCAAGGGAGGAACAACCTAAGACAGGCACAGTCGCAGGGGGGCCATCAGGTGAGAAATTGGGGATCAACAGAGATGAGGCTTAGAACCTCACCCCCCCGTTCTGAGAGAAATCTTCTGCATACGTGGATGTTTTATTGCCCTGGTCTAGCTTGGATTAACACATAGTCTACAGGCACACACCTGATCATCTACATGTGCTCTCTTACAACACTAAACTATGTTTTCTACCTTTATCTTGTATCTACCTACCACTTCAGCATTTTATTAAAAATAATAATAATAAAGAGAGAAATGTGGTATCCACATATAAATCAAGTATAAAAACCAAATCAGTATTCATATTTGAACTGACTGTTTATAGTTCATAATGTATGAGCAAAACCGAAAGTTTCTGTGATGACTGCCCTTGTACTGTTCACTATGTAACTTATTCATTACGTAAGAATTTGTTCTACATGTAAAAACTTGTTTGTTATGCCTCAGAAGATTGGAGACTGACAAAAATTAGGCTTGGGGTGGAATAATGATTGTGCATTGAGCATTGACTCCCCTATACAGAATTTTATTGTCGTTAACAACCATCTGATCAATAAATAAGAGAGATGCCCTCACAAAAAAAAAAAAAAAAAAAAAAAAAAAAAAGGACAGACTTCCAATGGTAAAATAAATTAGTAACCGGGATGTAATGTATAGCATAAGGAATATAGTCAAGATATTGTAACAGCCTGGTAGGGTGATAGCTGGAACCTAGAATTATGTATATAAATGTTCTACCACTGTGTTGTACACTTGAAACTCATGTAATGTAATACTGTGTGTCAACTACCCTTCAATAAAAAATAATAATTAAAAAAAAAAAAAAAAGCTTATCATATCTCTCTCTCTAAAAGGACCCAAACAACTCTCTCTCCCTCTCTCTCTCTGCCTCTCTCTCTCTCTCTCCCTCTAAGGAGCCTACCATGTATCTCCCTCACTCTCTCTTTCACAGGAGCCTAGCATCTCTCTCTTTCCTCTCTCCCTCAGTCTCTCTCAAAGGAACCTATCATCTCTCTGTCTATTTCTTTCTCTTTCTCTCAAAAGGCTTAGCATATCTCTCTCTCTAAAAGGACCCAAACATCTCTCTCCATCTCTCTCTCTTTCTCTCTCTCACTCTCTCCCTCTATCTCTCCAAGGAGAACATATTCTCTCCCTCACTCTCTCTCTCTCTCAAAGGGCCTAGGATCCCTCTCTCTCTCTGTCTGTCTCTCTCTCCGTCGAAGGAGCCTACCATCTCCAACTCTCTGTATATCTCTCTTTCGCTCAAAGGAGCCTTGAATCTCTCACTCTCCCTCCCTCTCTCTGTCTCAAATGAGCCTAGCATCTCTCTCTATCTCTGTCTCTCTCAGTCTCATTCTCTCTCTCAAAGAATCCTAGAATATATCTCTCTGTCAAATTCAAAGGATTCTAGCATCTCTCTCTTACTCTCTCTAAGAATCCTAGCATCACTCACTCTCTCTTCAAAGGAGACTATCATCCCACCCTCTCTGACAAAAGAGCCGAGCATCTCTCTCTCTCTTTCTCTCAAAGGAGACTACCATCTCTCTTTCTCAAAGGAGCTAAGCATCTCTCTCTCTGTCTCTCTCTCTCATACCTAGGAGCATATATTCCCTCTCTCTCCCTCTCACTCTCAAAGGAGACTCTGATCCCTCTCTCACTGTCTCTCTTTCTCTAAAAGGAACCAAGCATCTCTCTGTCTCTCTAGCTCTCCTCTTTCTCTCAAAGGAGCCTAGCATATCTCTTTCTCTCTCAAAGGAGCCTAGTATCTCTCTCTCTCTCAGAAAGGAGCCTCAGAGCTCTCTCGCTGTCTCTCTCAAAGGAGACAAGCATCTATCTATCTATCAATCTCAAAGGAATCTAGCATCTCTCTCTATCTCTGTCCCTCTCTAAGAAGCTTAGAAACTCTCTCTCTCACTCAAAGGAGCCCAGCATATCTTTGCCTCTCTGTCTATCTCTATTTCTCTCATAGGAGTCTAGAATCTTTACGTCTCCGTCTCTGTCTCTCAAAGGAGCCTCGCGGCACTCTCTCTCCCTCTCTCTCTCTCTCTCTCTCCCTCTCTCTCCGAGGAGAAAATCGTCTATATTTCTCTCTCTCTCAATCGAACCTAGGTTCCCTATCTCTCTGTCCTCTCTCTCTTAAAGTTGAATAGCATACAACTCTCTTTGTGTCTCTCCGCTTTCTATCAAAGGATCCCAGCATCTCTCTCTCTCTCTCTCTCTGTCCCTCTTTCTCTCTCAAAGGAGCATAGCATCTCTCTCTCCAAGAATTCTAGCATATCTCTCTTGCACTCTCTCTCTTTTAAAGAAGTCTAGTTTCTCTCTCTCTCAAAGGAGCATAGCAACTCTCTGTCTCTCTATCTCTCCACTTTCTCTCAAAGGAGCCTAGAATCTCTCTCTCATTCTCAAAGGAGACTAGAATCCCTCTCTCTATCTATCTATCTCTCTAAGGAGCCTAGCATGTACCTCTCTCACTCTCTCGTTCACAGGAACCTACCATTTCTCTCTTTCCTCTCTCCCTCAGTCTCCCTCAAAGGAGAATAGCATCTCTCTCTCTGTCTCCTTCTTTCTCTTTCTCTCAAAAAGCTTATCATATCTCTCTCTCTAAAAGGACCCAAACAACTCTCTCTCCCTCTCTCTCTCTGCCTCTCTCTCTCTCTCTCTCCCTCTAAGGAGCCTACCATGTATCTCCCTCACTCTCTCTTTCACAGGAGCCTAGCATCTCTCTCTTTCCTCTCTCCCTCAGTCTCTCTCAATGGAACCTAGCATCTCTCTCTCTGTCTATTTCTTTCTCTTTCTCTCAAAAGGCTTAGCATATCTCTCTCTCTAAATGGACCCAAACATCTCTCTCCCTCTCTCTCTCTCAATTTCTCTCTCTCTCTCTCTCTCCAAGGAGAATATATTCTCTCCCTCACTCTCTCTCTCTCTCTCTCAAAGGGCCTAGGATCCCTCTCTCTCTCTGTCTGTCTCTCTCTCCGTCGAAGGAGCCTACCATCTCCATCTCTCTGTATATCTCTCTTTCGCTCAAAGGAGCCTTGAATCTCTCACTCTCCCTCCCTCTCTCTGTCTCAAATGAGCCTAGCATCTCTCTCTATCTCTGTCTCTCTGTCTCTTTCTCTCTCTCAAAGAATCCTAGAATATATCTCTCTGTCAAATTCAAAGGACTCTAGCATCTCTCTCTTTCTCTCTCTAAGAATCCTAGCATCACTCACTCTCTCTTCAAAGGAGCCTATCATCCCTCCCTCTCTGACAAAATAGCCGAGCAACTCTCTCTCTCTTTCTCTCAAAGGAGACTACCATCTCTCTTTCTCAAAGGAGCTAAGCATCTCTCTCTCTGTCTCTCTCTCTCATACCTAGGAGCATATATTCCCTCTCTCTCCCTCTCACTCTCAAAGGAGACTCTGATTCCTCTCTCACTGTCTCTCTTTCTCTAAAAGGAACCCAGCATCTCTCTGTCTCTCTAGCTCTCCTCTTTCTCTCAAAGAAGCCTAGCATATCTCTTTCTCTCTCAAAGGAGCCTAGTATCTCTCTCTCTCTCAGAAAGGAGCCTCGGAGCTCTCTCGCTGTCTCTCTCAAAGGAGACAAGCATTTATCTATCTCTCTCTCTCAAAGGAATCTAGCATCCCTCTCTATCTCTGTCTCTCTCTAAGAAGCTTAGAAACTCTCTCTCTCACTCAAAGGAGCCCAGCATATCTTTGTCTCTCTATCTCTCTTTCTCTCATAGGAGTCTAGAATCTTTACGTCTCCGTCTCTCTCTCTCAAAGGAGCCTCGCGGCACTCTCTCTCTCTCCCTCTCTCTCTCTCTCTCTCTCCTTCTCTCTCCGAGGAGAAAATCGTCTATATTTCTCTCTCTCTCAATCGAACCTAGGTTCCCTATCTCTCTGTCCTCTCTCTCTTAAAGTAGAATAACATACAACTCTCTTTGTGTCTCTCTGCTTTCTATCAAAGGATCCCAGCATCTCTCTCTCTCTCTCTCTCTCTCTCTCTCTCTCTCTCTCTCTGTCCCTCTTTCTCTCTCAAAGGAGCATAGCATCTCTCTCTCTCTCCAAGGATTCTAGAATATCTCTCTTGTGCTCTCTCTCTGTTTAAGAAGTCTAGTTTCTCTCTCTCTCAAAGGAGCATAGCAACTCTCTGTCTCTCTATCTCTCCACTTTCTCTCAAAGGAGACTAGAATCTCTCTCTCATTCTCAACGGAGACTAGAATCCCTCTCTCTATCTATCTCTCTCTCTAAGGAGCCTAGCATGTATCTCTCTCACTCTCTCGTTCACAGGAGCCTAGCATTTCTCTCTTTCCTCTCTCCCTCAGTCTCCCTCAAAGGAGAATAGCATCTCTCTCTCTGTATCCTTCTTTCTCTTTCTCTCAAAAAGCTTATCATATCTCTCTCTCTAAAAGGACCCAAACAACTCTCTCTCCCTCTCTCTCTCTGCCTCTCTCTCTCTCTCTCCCTCTAAGGAGCCTACCATGTATCTCCCTCACTCTCTCTTTCACAGGAGCCTAGCATCTCTCTCTTTCCTCTCTCCCTCAGTCTCTCTCAATGGAACCTAGCATCTCTCTCTCTGTCTATTTCTTTCTCTTTCTCTCAAAAGGCTTAGCATATCTCTCTCTCTAAAAGGACCCAAACATCTCTCTCCATCTCTCTCTCTTTCTCTCTCTCACTCTCTCCCTCTCTCTCTCCAAGGAGAATATATTCTCTCCCTCTCTCTCTCTCTCTCTCAAAGGGCCTAGGATCCCTCTCTCTCTCTGTCTATTTCTCTCTCTGTCGAAGGAGCCTACCATCGCTATCTCTCTGTATATCTCTCTTTCGCTCAAAGGAGCCTAGAATCTCTCACTCTCCCTCCCTCACTCTGTCTCAAATGAGCCTAGCATCTCTCTCTATCTCTGTCTCTCTCAGTCTCTTTCTCTCTCTCAAAGAATTCTAGAATATATCTCTCTGTCTCATTCAAAGGATTCTAGCATGTCTCTCTTTCTCTCTCTAAGAATCCTAGCATCACTCACTCTCTCTTCAAAGGAGCCAATCAACCCTCCCTCTCTGACAAAATAGCCGAGCAACTCTCTCTCTCTTTCTCTCAAAGGAGACTACCATCTCTCTTTCTCAAAGGAGCTAAGCATCTCTCTCTCTGTCTCTCTCTCTCATACCTAGGAGCATATATTCCCTCTCTCTCCCTCTCACTCTCAAAGGAGACTCTGATCCCTCTCTCACTGTCTCTCTTTCTCTAAAAGGAACCCAGCATCTCTCTGTCTCTCTAGCACTCCTCTTTCTCTCAAAGGAGCCTAGCATATCTCTTTCTCTCTCAAAGGAGCCTAGTATCTCTCTCTCTGTCAGAAAGAGCCTCAGAGCTCTCTCGCTGTCTCTCTCAAAAGAGACAAGCATCTATCTATCTATCAATCTCAAAGGAATCTAGCATCTCTCTCTATCTCTGTCTCTCTCTAAGAAGCTTAGAAACTCTCTCTCTCACTCAAAGGAGCCCAGCATATCTTTGTCTCTCTATCTATCTCTATTTCTCTCATAGGAGTCTAGAATCTTTACGTCTCCATCTCTCTCTCTCAAAGGAGCCTCGCGGCACTCTCTCTCTCTCCCTCTCTCTCTCTCTCTCTCCTTCTCTCTCCGAGGAGAAAATCGTCTATATTTCTCTCTCTCTCAATCGAACCTAGGTTACCTATCTCTCTGTCCTCTCTCTCTTAAAGTAGAATAGCATACAACTCTCTTTGTGTCTCTCTGCTTTCTATCAAAGGATCCCAGCATCTCTCTCTCTCTCTCTCTCTCTGTCCCTCTTTCTCTCTCAAAGGAGCATAGCATCTCTCTCTCTCCAAGAATTCTAGCATATCTCTCTTGCTCTCTTTCTCTGTTTAAGAAGTCTAGTTTCTCTCTCTCTCAAAGGAGCATAGCAACTCTCTGTCTCTCTATCTCTCCACTTTCTCTCAAAGGAGACTAGAATCTCTCTCTCATTCTCAAAGGAGACTAGAATCCCTCTCTCTATCTATCTATCTCTCTAAGGAGCCTAGCATGTACCTCTCTCACTCTCTCGTTCACAGGAACCTACCATTTCTCTCTTTCCTCTCTCCCTCAGTCTCCCTCAAAGGAGAATAGCATCTCTCTCTCTGTCTCCTTCTTTCTCTTTCTCTCAAAAAGCTTATCATATCTCTCTCTCTAAAAGGACCCAAACAACTCTCTCTCCCTCTCTCTCTCTGCCTCTCTCTCTCTCTCCCTCTAAGGAGCCTACCATGTATCTCCCTCACTCTCTCTTTCACAGGAGCCTAGCATCTCTCTCTTTCCTCTCTCCCTCAGTCTCTCTCAATGGAACCTAGCATCTCTCTCTCTGTCTATTTCTTTCTCTTTCTCTCAAAAGGCTTAGCATATCTCTCTCTCTAAATGGACCCAAACATCTCTCTCCCTCTCTCTCTCTCAATTTCTCTCTCTCTCTCTCTCTCCCTCTCTCTCTCCAAGGAGAATATATTCTCTCCCTCACTCTCTCTCTCTCTCTCTCAAAGGGCCTAGGATCCCTCTCTCTCTCTGTCTGTCTCTCTCTCCGTCGAAGGAGCCTACCATCTCCATCTCTCTGTATATCTCTCTTTCGCTCAAAGGAGCCTAGAATCTCTCACTCTCCCTCCCTCTCTCTGTCTCAAATGAGCCTAGCATCTCTCTCTATCTCTGTCTCTCTGTCTCTTTCTCTCTCTCAAAGAATCCTAGAATATATCTCTCTGTCAAATTCAAAGGACTCTAGCATCTCTCTCTTTCTCTCTCTAAGAATCCTAGCATCACTCACTCTCTCTTCAAAGGAGCCTATCATCCCTCCCTCTCTGACATAATAGCCGAGCAACTCTCTCTCTCTTTCTCTCAAAGGAGACTACCATCTCTCTTTCTCAAAGGAGCTAAGCATCTCTCTCTCTGTCTCTCTCTCTCATACCTAGGAGCATATATTCCCTCTCTCTCCCTCTCACTCTCAAAGGAGACTCTGATCCCTCTCTCACTGTCTCTCTTTCTCTAAAAGGAACCCAGCATCTCTCTGTCTCTCTAGCTCTCCTCTTTCTCTCAAAGGAGCCTAGCATATCTCTTTCTCTCTCAAAGGAGCCTAGTATCTCTCTCTCTCTCTCAGAAAGGAGCCTCAGAGCTCTCTCGCTGTCTCTCTCAAAGGAGACAAACATTTATCTATCTCTCTCTCTCAAAGGAATCTAGCATCCCTCTCTATCTCTGTCTCTCTCTAAGAAGCTTAGAAACTCTCTCTCTCACTCAAAGGAGCCCAGCATATCTTTGTCTCTCTATCTCTCTTTCTCTCATAGGAGTCTAGAATCTTTACGTCTCCGTCTATCTCTCTCAAAGGAGCCTCGCGGCATTCTCTCTCTCTCCCTCTCTCTCTCTCTCTCTCTCCTTCTCTCTCCGAGGAGAAAATCGTCTATATTTCTCTCTCTCTCAATCGAACCTAGGTTCCCTATCTCTCTGTCTTCTCTCTCTTAAAGTAGAATAACATACAACTCACTTTGTGTCTCTCCGCTTTCTATCAAAGGATCCCAGCATCTCTCTCTCTCTCTCTCTCTCTCTCTCTCTCTCTCTCTGTCCCTCTTTCTCTCTCAAAGGAGCATAGCATCTCTCTCTCTCTCCAAGAATTCTAGCATATCTCTCTTGCTCTCTCTCTCTGTTTAAGAAGTCTAGTTTCTCTCTCTCTCAAAGGAGCATAGCAACTCTCTGTCTCTCTATCTCTCCACTTTCTCTCAAAGGAGACTAGAATCTCTCTCTCATTCTCAACGGAGACTAGAATCCCTCTCTCTATCTATCTCTCTCTCTAAGGAGCCTAGCATGTATCTCTCTCACTCTCTCGTTCACAGGAGCCTACCATTTCTCTCTTTCCTCTCTCCCTCAGTCTCCCTCAAAGGAGCCTAGCATCTCTCTCTCTGTCTCCTTCTTTCTCTTTCTCTCAAAAAGCTTATCATATCTCTCTCTCTAAAAGGACCCAAACAACTCTCTCTCCCTCTCTCTCTCTGCCTCTCTCTCTCTCTCTCCCTCTAAGGAGCCTACCATGTATCTCCCTCACTCTCTCTTTCACAGGATCCTAGCATCTCTCTCTTTCCTCTCTCCCTCAGTCTCTCTCAATGGAACCTAGCATCTCTCTCTGTGTCTATTTCTTTCTCTTTCTCTCAAAAGGCTTAGCATATCTCTCTCTCTAAAGGACCCAATCATCTCTCTCCATCTCTCTCTCTTTCTCTCTCTCACTCTCTCCCTCTCTCTCTCCAAGGAGAATATATTCTCTCCCTCTCTCTCTCTCTCTCTCAAAGGGCCTAGGATCCCTCTCTCTCTCTGTCTATTTCTCTCTCTGTCGAAGGAGCCTACCATCGCTATCTCTCTGTATATCTCTCTTTCGCTCAAAGGAGCCTAGAAACTCTCACTCTCCCTCCCTCACTCTGTCTCAAATGAGCCTAGCATCTCTCTCTATCTCTGTCTCTCTCAGTCTCTTTCTCTCTCTCAAAGAATTCTAGAATATATCTCTCTGTCTCATTCAAAGGATTCTAGCATCTCTCTCTTTCTCTCTCTAAGAATCCTAGCATCACTCACTCTCTCTTCAAAGGAGCCTATCATCCCTCCCTCTCTGACAAAATAGCCGAGCAACTCTCTCTCTCTTTCTCTCAAAGGAGACTACCATCTCTCTTTCTCAAAGGAGCTAAGCATCTCTCTCTCTGTCTCTCTCTCTCATACCTAGGAGCATATATTCCCTCTCTCTCCCTCTCACTCTCAAAGGAGACTCTGATCCCTCTCTCACTGTCTCTCTTTCTCTAAAAGGAACCAAGCATCTCTCTGTCTCTCTAGCTCTCCTCTTTCTCTCAAAGGAGCCTAGCATATCTCTTTCTCTCTCAAAGGAGCCTAGTATCTCTCTCTCTGTCAGAAAGAGCCTCAGAGCTCTCTCGCTGTCTCTCTCAAAGGAGACAAGCATCTATCTATCTATCAATCTCAAAGGAATCTAGCATCTCTCTCTATCTCTGTCCCTCTCTAAGAAGCTTAGAAACTCTCTCTCTCACTCAAAGGAGCCCAGCATATCTTTGCCTCTCTGTCTATCTCTATTTCTCTCATAGGAGTCTAGAATCTTTACGTCTCCGTCTCTGTCTCTCAAAGGAGCCTCGCGGCACTCTCTCTCCCTCTCTCTCTCTCTCTCTCTCCCTCTCTCTCCGAGGAGAAAATCGTCTATATTTCTCTCTCTCTCAATCGAACCTAGGTTCCCTATCTCTCTGTCCTCTCTCTCTTAAAGTAGAATAGCATACAACTCTCTTTGTGTCTCTCCGCTTTCTATCAAAGGATCCCAGCATCTCTCTCTCTCTCTCTCTCTCTGTCCCTCTTTCTCTCTCAAAGGAGCATAGCATCTCTCTCTCCAAGAATTCTAGCATATCTCTCTTGCACTCTCTCTCTTTTAAAGAAGTCTAGTTTCTCTCTCTCTCAAAGGAGCATAGCAACTCTCTGTCTCTCTATCTCTCCACTTTCTCTCAAAGGAGCCTAGAATCTCTCTCTCATTCTCAAAGGAGACGAGAATCCCTCTCTCTATCTATCTATCTCTCTAAGGAGCCTAGCATGTACCTCTCTCACTCTCTCGTTCACAGGAACCTACCATTTCTCTCTTTCCTCTCTCCCTCAGTCTCCCTCAAAGGAGAATAGCATCTCTCTCTCTGTCTCCTTCTTTCTCTTTCTCTCAAAAAGCTTATCATATCTCTCTCTCTAAAAGGACCCAAACAACTCTCTCTCCCTCTCTCTCTCTGCCTCTCTCTCTCTCTCTCTCCCTCTAAGGAGCCTACCATGTATCTCCCTCACTCTCTCTTTCACAGGAGCCTAGCATCTCTCTCTTTCCTCTCTCCCTCAGTCTCTCTCAATGGAACCTAGCATCTCTCTCTCTGTCTATTTCTTTCTCTTTCTCTCAAAAGGCTTAGCACATCTCTCTCTCTAAATGGACCCAAACATCTCTCTCCCTCTCTCTCTCTCAATTTCTCTCTCTCTCTCTCTCCAAGGAGAATATATTCTCTCCCTCAATCTCTCTCTCTCTCTCTCAAAGGGCCTAGGATCCCTCTCTCTCTCTGTCTGTCTCTCTCTCCGTCGAAGGAGCCTACCATCTCCATCTCTCTGTATATCTCTCTTTCGCTCAAAGGAGCCTTGAATCTCTCACTCTCCCTCCCTCTCTCTGTCTCAAATGAGCCTAGCATCTCTCTCTATCTCTGTCTCTCTGTCTCTTTCTCTCTCTCAAAGAATCCTAGAATATATCTCTCTGTCAAATTCAAAGGACTCTAGCATCTCTCTCTTTCTCTCTCTAAGAATCCTAGCATCACTCACTCTCTCTTCAAAGGAGCCTATCATCCCTCCCTCTCTGACAAAACAGCCGAGCAACTCTCTCTCTCTTTCTCTCAAAGGAGACTACCATCTCTCTTTCTCAAAGGAGCTAAGCATCTCTCTCTCTGTCTCTCTCTCTCATACCTAGGAGCATATATTCCCTCTCTCTCCCTCTCACTCTCAAAGGAGACTCTGATTCCTCTCTCACTGTCTCTCTTTCTCTAAAAGGAACCCAGCATCTCTCTGTCTCTCTAGCTCTCCTCTTTCTCTCAAAGAAGCCTAGCATATCTCTTTCTCTCTCAAAGGAGCCTAGTATCTCTCTCTCTCTCAGAAAGGAGCCTCGGAGCTCTCTCGCTGTCTCTCTCAAAGGAGACAAGCATTTATCTATCTCTCTCTCTCAAAGGAATCTAGCATCCCTCTCTATCTCTGTCTCTCTCTAAGAAGCTTAGAAACTCTCTCTCTCACTCAAAGGAGCCCAGCATATCTTTGTCTCTCTATCTCTCTTTCTCTCATAGGAGTCTAGAATCTTTACGTCTCCGTCTCTCTCTCTCAAAGGAGCCTCGCGGCACTCTCTCTCTCTCCCTCTCTCTCTCTCTCTCTCTCCTTCTCTCTCCGAGGAGAAAATCGTCTATATTTCTCTCTCTCTCAATCGAACCTAGGTTCCCTATCTCTCTGTCCTCTCTCTCTTAAAGTAGAATAACATACAACTCTCTTTGTGTCTCTCTGCTTTCTATCAAAGGATCCCAGCATCTCTCTCTCTCTCTCTCTCTCTCTCTCTCTCTCTCTCTCTCTCTCTGTCCCTCTTTCTCTCTCAAAGGAGCATAGCATCTCTCTCTCTCTCCAAGGATTCTAGAATATCTCTCTTGTGCTCTCTCTCTGTTTAAGAAGTCTAGTTTCTCTCTCTCTCAAAGGAGCATAGCAACTCTCTGTCTCTCTATCTCTCCACTTTCTCTCAAAGGAGACTAGAATCTCTCTCTCATTCTCAACGGAGACTAGAATCCCTCTCTCTATCTATCTCTCTCTCTAAGGAGCCTAGCATGTATCTCTCTCACTCTCTCGTTCACAGGAGCCTAGCACTTCTCTCTTTCCTCTCTCCCTCAGTCTCCCTCAAAGGAGAATAGCATCTCTCTCTCTTTCTCCTTCTTTCTCTTTCTCTCAAAAAGCTTATCATATCTCTCTCTCTAAAAGGACCCAAACAACTCTCTCTCCCTCTCTCTCTCTGCCTCTCTCTCTCTCTCTCCCTCTAAGGAGCCTACCATGTATCTCCCTCACTCTCTCTTTCACAGGATCCTAGCATCTCTCTCTTTCCTCTCTCCCTCAGTCTCTCTCAATGGAACCTAGCATCTCTCTCTCTGTCTATTTCTTTCTCTTTCTCTCAAAAGGCTTAGCATATCTCTCTCTCTAAAAGGACCCAAACATCTCTCTCCATCTCTCTCTCTTTCTCTCTCTCACTCTCTCCCTCTCTCTCTCCAAGGAGAATATATTCTCTCCCTCTCTCTCTCTCTCTCTCAAAGGGCCTAGGATCCCTCTCTCTCTCTGTCTATTTCTCTCTCTGTCGAAGGAGCCTACCATCGCTATCTCTCTGTATATCTCTCTTTCGCTCAAAGGAGCCTAGAATCTCTCACTCTCCCTCCCTCACTCTGTCTCAAATGAGCCTAGCATCTCTCTCTATCTCTGTCTCTCTCAGTCTCTTTCTCTCTCTCAAAGAATTCTAGAATATATCTCTCTGTCTCATTCAAAGGATTCTAGCATGTCTCTCTTTCTCTCTCTAAGAATCCTAGCATCACTCACTCTCTCTTCAAAGGAGCCAATCAACCCTCCCTCTCTGACAAAATAGCCGAGCAACTCTCTCTCTCTTTCTCTCAAAGGAGACTACCATCTCTCTTTCTCAAAGGAGCTAAGCATCTCTCTCTCTGTCTCTCTCTCTCATACCTAGGAGCATATATTCCCTCTCTCTCCCTCTCACTCTCAAAGGAGACTCTGATCCCTCTCTCACTGTCTCTCTTTCTCTAAAAGGAACCCAGCATCTCTCTGTCTCTCTAGCACTCCTCTTTCTCTCAAAGGAGCCTAGCATATCTCTTTCTCTCTCAAAGGAGCCTAGTATCTCTCTCTCTGTCAGAAAGAGCCTCAGAGCTCTCTCGCTGTCTCTCTCAAAGGAGACAAGCATCTATCTATCTATCAATCTCAAAGGAATCTAGCATCTCTCTCTATCTCTGTCTCTCTCTAAGAAGCTTAGAAACTCTCTCTCTCACTCAAAGGAGCCCAGCATATCTTTGTCTCTCTATCTATCTCTATTTCTCTCATAGGAGTCTAGAATCTTTACGTCTCCGTCTCTCTCTCTCAAAGGAGCCTCGCGGCACTCTCTCTCTCTCCCTCTCTCTCTCTCTCTCTCCTTCTCTCTCCGAGGAGAAAATCGTCTATATTTCTCTCTCTCTCAATCGAACCTAGGTTACCTATCTCTCTGTCCTCTCTCTCTTAAAGTAGAATAGCATACAACTCTCTTTGTGTCTCTCCGCTTTCTATCAAAGGATCCCAGCATCTCTCTCTCTCTCTCTCTCTCTGTCCCTCTTTCTCTCTCAAAGGAGCATAGCATCTCTCTCTCTCCAAGAATTCTAGCATATCTCTCTTGCTCTCTTTCTCTGTTTAAGAAGTCTAGTTTCTCTCTCTCTCAAAGGAGCATAGCAACTCTCTGTCTCTCTATCTCTCCACTTTCTCTCAAAGGAGACTAGAATCTCTCTCTCATTCTCAAAGGAGACTAGAATCCCTCTCTCTATCTATCTATCTCTCTAAGGAGCCTAGCATGTACCTCTCTCACTCTCTCGTTCACAGGAACCTACCATTTCTCTCTTTCCTCTCTCCCTCAGTCTCCCTCAAAGGAGAATAGCATCTCTCTCTCTGTCTCCTTCTTTCTCTTTCTCTCAAAAAGCTTATCATATCTCTCTCTCTAAAAGGACCCAAACAACTCTCTCTCCCTCTCTCTCTCTGCCTCTCTCTCTCTCTCCCTCTAAGGAGCCTACCATGTATCTCCCTCACTCTCTCTTTCACAGGAGCCTAGCATCTCTCTCTTTCCTCTCTCCCTCAGTCTCTCTCAATGGAACCTAGCATCTCTCTCTCTGTCTATTTCTTTCTCTTTCTCTCAAAAGGCTTAGCATATCTCTCTCTCTAAATGGACCCAAACATCTCTCTCCCTCTCTCTCTCTCAATTTCTCTCTCTCTCTCTCTCTCCCTCTCTCTCTCCAAGGAGAATATATTCTCTCCCTCACTCTCTCTCTCTCTCTCTCAAAGGGCCTAGGATCCCTCTCTCTCTCTGTCTGTCTCTCTCTCCGTCGAAGGAGCCTACCATCTCCATCTCTCTGTATATCTCTCTTTCGCTCAAAGGAGCCTAGAATCTCTCACTCTCCCTCCCTCTCTCTGTCTCAAATGAGCCTAGCATCTCTCTCTATCTCTGTCTCTCTGTCTCTTTCTCTCTCTCAAGGAATCCTAGAATATATCTCTCTGTCAAATTCAAAGGACTCTAGCATCTCTCTCTTTCTCTCTCTAAGAATCCTAGCATCACTCACTCTCTCTTCAAAGGAGCCTATCATCCCTCCCTCTCTGACATAATAGCCGAGCAACTCTCTCTCTCTTTCTCTCAAAGGAGACTACCATCTCTCTTTCTCAAAGGAGCTAAGCATCTCTCTCTCTGTCTCTCTCTCTCATACCTAGGAGCATATATTCCCTCTCTCTCCCTCTCACTCTCAAAGGAGACTCTGATCCCTCTCTCACTGTCTCTCTTTCTCTAAAAGGAACCCAGCATCTCTCTGTCTCTCTAGCTCTCCTCTTTCTCTCAAAGGAGCCTAGCATATCTCTTTCTCTCTCAAAGGAGCCTAGTATCTCTCTCTCTCTCAGAAAGGAGCCTCAGAGCTCTCTCGCTGTCTCTCTCAAAGGAGACAAACATTTATCTATCTCTCTCTCTCAAAGGAATCTAGCATCCCTCTCTATCTCTGTCTCTCTCTAAGAAGCTTAGAAACTCTCTCTCTCACTCAAAGGAGCCCAGCATATCTTTGTCTCTCTATCTCTCTTTCTCTCATAGGAGTCTAGAATCTTTACGTCTCCGTCTATCTCTCTCAAAGGAGCCTCGCGGCATTCTCTCTCTCTCCCTCTCTCTCTCTCTCTCTCTCCTTCTCTCTCCGAGGAGAAAATCGTCTATATTTCTCTCTCTCTCAATCGAACCTAGGTTCCCTATCTCTCTGTCTTCTCTCTCTTAAAGTAGAATAACATACAACTCACTTTGTGTCTCTCCGCTTTCTATCAAAGGATCCCAGCATCTCTCTCTCTCTCTCTCTCTCTCTCTCTCTCTCTGTCCCTCTTTCTCTCTCAAAGGAGCATAGCATCTCTCTCTCTCTCCAAGAATTCTAGCATATCTCTCTTGCTCTCTCTCTCTGTTTAAGAAGTCTAGTTTCTCTCTCTCTCAAAGGAGCATAGCAACTCTCTGTCTCTCTATCTCTCCACTTTCTCTCAAAGGAGACTAGAATCTCTCTCTCATTCTCAACGGAGACTAGAATCCCTCTCTCTATCTATCTCTCTCTCTAAGGAGCCTAGCATGTATCTCTCTCACTCTCTCGTTCACAGGAGCCTACCATTTCTCTCTTTCCTCTCTCCCTCAGTCTCCCTCAAAGGAGCCTAGCATCTCTCTCTCTGTCTCCTTCTTTCTCTTTCTCTCAAAAAGCTTATCATATCTCTCTCTCTAAAAGGACCCAAACAACTCTCTCTCCCTCTCTCTCTCTGCCTCTCTCTCTCTCTCTCCCTCTAAGGAGCCTACCATGTATCTCCCTCACTCTCTCTTTCACAGGATCCTAGCATCTCTCTCTTTCCTCTCTCCCTCAGTCTCTCTCAATGGAACCTAGCATCTCTCTCTGTGTTTATTTCTTTCTCTTTCTCTCAAAAGGCTTAGCATATCTCTCTCTCTAAAGGACCCAATCATCTCTCTCCATCTCTCTCTCTTTCTCTCTCTCACTCTCTCCCTCTCTCTCTCCAAGGAGAATATATTCTCTCCCTCTCTCTCTCTCTCTCTCAAAGGGCCTAGGATCCCTCTCTCTCTCTGTCTATTTCTCTCTCTGTCGAAGGAGCCTACCATCGCTATCTCTCTGTATATCTCTCTTTCGCTCAAAGGAGCCTAGAAACTCTCACTCTCCCTCCCTCACTCTGTCTCAAATGAGCCTAGCATCTCTCTCTATCTCTGTCTCTCTCAGTCTCTTTCTCTCTCTCAAAGAATTCTAGAATATATCTCTCTGTCTCATTCAAAGGATTCTAGCATCTCTCTCTTTCTCTCTCTAAGAATCCTAGCATCACTCACTCTCTCTTCAAAGGAGCCTATCAACCCTCCCTCTCTGACAAAATAGCCGAGCAACTCTCTCTCTCTTTCTCTCAAAGGAGACTACCATCTCTCTTTCTCAAAGGAGCTAAGCATCTCTCTCTCTGTCTCTCTCTCTCATACCTAGGAGCATATATTCCCTCTCTCTCCCTCTCACTCTCAAAGGAGACTCTGATCCCTCTCTCACTGTCTCTCTTTCTCTAAAAGGAACCCAGCATCTCTCTGTCTCTCTAGCTCTCCTCTTTCTCTCAAAGGAGCCTAGCATATCTCTTCCTCTCTCAAAGGAGCCTAGTATCTCTCTCTCTGTCAGAAAGAGCCTCAGAGCTCTCTCGCTGTCTCTCTCAAAGGAGACAAGCATCTATCTATCTATCAATCTCAAAGGAATCTAGCATCTCTCTCTATCTCTGTCTCTCTCTAAAAAGCTTAGAAACTCTCTCTCTCACTCAAAGGAGCCCAGTATATCTTTGTCTCTCTATCTATCTCTATTTCTCTCATAGGAGTCTAGAATATTTACGTCTCCGTCTCTCTCTCTCAAAGGAGCCTCGCGGCACTCTCTCTCTCTCCCTCTCTCTCTCTCTCTCTCCTTCTCTCTCCGAGGAGAAAATCGTCTATATTTCTCTCTCTCTCAATCAAACCTAGGTTACCTATCTCTCTGTCCTCTCTCTCTTAAAGTAGAATAGCATACAACTCTCTTTGTGTCTCTCCACTTTCTATCAAAGGATCCCAGCATCTCTCTCTCTCTCCCTCTCTCAGTCCCTCTTTCTCTCTCAAAGGAGCATAGCATCTCTCTCTCTCCAAGAATTCTAGCATATCTCTCTTGCTCTCTCTCTCTGTTTAAGAAGTCTAGTTTCTCTCTCTCTCAAAGGAGCATAGCAACTCTCTGTCTCTCTATCTCTCCACTTTCTCTCAAAGGAGACTAGAATCTCTCTCTCATTCTCAACGGAGACTAGAATCCCTCTCTCTATCTATCTCTCTCTCTAAGGAGCCTAGCATGTATCTCTCTCACTCTCTCGTTCACAGGAGCCTAGCATTTCTCTCTTTCCTCTCTCCCTCAGTCTCCCTCAAAGGAGAATAGCATCTCTCTCTCTGTCTCCTTCTTTCTCTTTCTCTCAAAAAGCTTATCATATCTCTCTCTCTAAAAGTACCCAAACAACTCTCTCTCCCTCTCTCTCTCTGCCTCTCTCTCTCTCTCTCCCTCTAAGGAGCCTACCATGTATCTCCCTCACTCTCTCTTTCACAGGAGCCTAGCATCTCTCTCTTTCCTCTCTCCCTCAGTCTCTCTCAATGGAACCTAGCATCTCTCTCTCTGTCTATTTCTTTCTTTTTTCTCTCAAAAGGCTTAGCATATCTCTCTCTCTAAAAGGACCCAAACATCTCTCTCCATCTCTCTCTCTTTCACTCTCTCACTCTCTCCCTCTTTCTCTCCAAGGAGAATATATTCTCTCCCTCACTCTCTCTCTCCCTCAAAGGGCCTAGGATCCCTCTCTCTCTCTGTCTGTCTCTCTCTCCGTCGAAGGAGCCTACCATCTCCATCTCTCTGTATATCTCTCTTTCGCTCAAAGGAGCCTAGAATCTATCAATCTCCCTCCCTCTCTCTGTCTCAAATGAGCCTAGCATCTCTCTCTATCTCTGTCTCTCTCAGTCTCTTTCTCTTTCTCAAAGAATCCTAGAATATATCTCTCTGTCAAATTCAAAGGATTCTAGCATCTCTCTCTTTCTCTCTCTAAGAATCCTAGCATCACTCACTCTCTCTTCAAAGGAGACTATCATCCCACCCTCTCTGACAAAAGAGCCGAGCAACTCTCTCTCTCTTTCTCTCAAAGGAGACTACCATCTCTCTTTCTCAAAGGAGCTAAGCATCTCTCTCTCTGTCTCTCTCTCTCATACCTAGGAGCATATATTCCCTCTCTCTCCCTCTCACTCTCAAAGGAGACTCTGATCCCTCTCTCACTGTCTCTCTTTCTCTAAAAGGAACCAAGCATCTCTCTGTCTCTCTAGCTCTCCTCTTTCTCTCAAAGGAGCCTAGCATATCTCTTTCTCTCTCAAAGGAGCGTAGTATCTCTCTCTCTCTCAGAAAGGAGCCTCAGAGCTCTCTCGCTGTCTCTCTCAAAGGAGACAAGCATCTATCTATCTATCAATCTCAATGGAATCTAGCATCTCTCTCTTTCTCTGTCTCTCTCTAAGAAGCTTAGAAACTCTCTCTCTCACTCAAAGGAGCCCAGCATATCTTTGTCTCTCTATCTATCTCTATTTCTCTCATAGGAGTCTAGAATCTTTACGTCTCCGTCTCTCTCTCTCAAAGGAGCCTCGCGGCACTCTCTCTCTCTCCCTCTCTCTCTCTCTCTCTATCCCTCTCTCTCCGAGGAGAAAATCGTCTATATTTCTCTCTCTCTCAATCGAACCTAGGTTCCCTATCTCTCTGTCCTCTCTCCCTTAAAGTAGAATAGCATACAACTCTCTTTGTGTCTCTCCGCTTTCTATCAAAGGATCCCAGCATCTCTCTCTCTCTCTCTCTCTGTCCGTCTTTCTCTCTCAAAGGAGCATAGCATCTCTCTCTCTCCAAGAATTCTAGCATATCTCTCTTGCTCTCTCTCTCTTTTTAAGAAGTCTAGTTTCTCTCTCTCTCAAAGGAGCATAGCAACTCTCTGTCTCTCTATCTCTCCACATTCTCTCAAAGGAGCCTAGAATCTCTCTCTCATTCTCAACGGAGACTAGAATCCCTCTCTCTATCTATCTATCTCTCTAAGGAGCCTAGCATGTACCTCTCTCACTCTCTCGTTCACAGGAACCTACCATTTCTCTCTTTCCTCTCTCCCTCAGTCTCCCTCAAAGGAGAATAGCATCTCTCTCTCTGTCTCCTTCTTTCTCTTTCTCTCAAAAAGCTTATCATATCTCTCTCTCTAAAAGGACCCAAACAACTCTCTCTCCCTCTCTCTCTCTGCCTCTCTCTCTCTCTCTCCCTCTAAGGACCCTACCATGTATCTCCCTCACTCTCTCTTTCACAGGAGCCTAGCATCTCTCTCTTTCCTCTCTCCCTCAGTCTCTCTCAACGGAACCTAGCAACTCTCTCTCTGTCTATTCCTTTCTCTTTCTCTCAAAAGGCTTAGCATATCTCTCTCTCTAAATTTACCCAAACATCTCTCTCCCTCTGTCTCTCTCTCTTTCTCTCTCTCTCTCTCTCTCCCTCTCTCTCTCCAAGGAGAATATATTCTCTCCCTCACTCTCTCTCTCTCTCTCTCTCAAAGGGCCTAGGATCCCTCTCTCTCTGTGTCTGTCTCTCTCTCCGTCGAAGGAGCCTACCATCTCCATCTCTCTGTATATCTCTCTTTCGCTCAAAGGAGCCTAGAATCTATCAATCTCCCTCCCTCTCTCTGTCTCAAATGAGCCTAGCATCTCTCTCTATCTCTGTCTCTCTCAGTCTCTTTCTCTTTCTCAAAGAATCCTAGAATATATCTCTCTGTCAAATTCAATGGATTCTAGCATCTCTCTCTTTCTCTCTCTAAGAATCCTAGCTTCACCCACTCTCTCTTCAAAGGAGACTATCATCCCACCCTCTCTGACAAAATAGCTGAGCAACTCTCTCTCTCTTTCTCTCAAAGGAGACTACCATCTCTCTTTCTCAAAGGAGCTAAGCATCTCTCTCTCTGTCTCTCTCTCTCATACCTAGGAGCATATATTCCCTCTCTCTCCCTCTCACTCTCAAAGGAGACTCTGATCCCTCTCTCACTGTCTCTCTTTCTCTAAAAGGAACAAAGCATCTCTCTGTCTCTCTAGCTCTCCTCTTTCTCTCAAAGGAGCCTAGCATATCTCTTTCTCTCTCAAAGGAGCCTAGTATCTCTCTCTCTCTCTCAGAAAGGAGCCTCAGAGCTCTCTCGCTGTCTCTCTCAAAGGAGACAAGCATCTATCTATCTCTCTCTCTCAAAGGAATCTAGCATCCCTCTCTATCTCTGTCTCTCTCTAAGAAGCTTAGAAACTCTCTCTCTCACTCAAAGGAGCCCAGTATATCTTTGTCTCTCTATCTATCTCTATTTCTCTCATAGGAGTCTAGAATCTTTACGTCTCCGTCTCTCTCTCTCAAAGGAGCCACGCGGCACTCTCTCTCTCTCCCTCTCTCTCTCTCTCTCTCTTTCTCTCTCCGAGGAGAAAATCGTCAATATTTCTTTCTCTCTCAATGGAACCTAGCTTACCTATCTCTCTGTCCTCTCTCTCTTAAAGTAGAATAGCATACAACTCTCTTTGTGTCTCTCCACTTTCTATCAAAGGATCCCAGCATCTCTCTCTCTCTCTCTCTCTCTCTCTCTCTCTCTCTGTCCCTCTTTCTCTCTCAAAGGAGCATAGAATCTCTCTCTCTCTCCAAGAATTCTAGCATATCTCTCTTGCTCTCTCTCTCTGTTTAAGAAGTCTAGTTTCTCTTTCTCTCAAAGGAGCATAGCAACTCTCTGTCTCTCTATCTCTCCGCTTTCTCTCAAAGGAGCCTAGAATCACTCTCTCATTCTCAAAGGAGACTAGAATCTCTCTCTCATTCTCAAAGGAGACTAGAATCCCTCTCTCTATTTATCTCTCTCTCTAAGGAGCCTAGCATGTATCTCTCTCACTCTCTCGTTCACAGGAGCCTAGCATTTCTCTCTTTCCTCTCTTCCTCAGTCTCCCTCAAAGGAGAATAGCATCTCTCTCTCTGTCTCCTTCTTTCTCTTTCTCTCAAAAAGCTTATCATGTCTCTCTCTCTAAAAGGACCCAAACAAATCTCTCTCCCTCTCTCTATCTGCCTCTCTCTCCTCTCTCCCTCTAAGGAGCCTACCATGTATCTCCCTCACTCTCTCTTTCACAGGAGCCTAGCATCTCTCTCTTTCCTCTCTCCATCAGTCTCTCTCAATGGAACCTAGCATCGCTCTCTGTGTCTATTTCTTTCTCTTTCTCTCAAAAGGCTTAGCATATCTCTCTCTCTAAAAGGACCCAAACATCTCTCTCCATCTCTCTCTCTTTCTCTCTCTCACTCTCTCCCTCTCTCTCTCCAAGGAGAATATATTCTCTCCCTCACTCTCTCTCTCTCTCAAAGGGCCTAGGATCCCTCTCTCTCTCTGTCTGTCTCTCTCTCCGTCGAAGGAGCCTACCATCTCCATCTCTCTGTATATCTCTCTTTCGCTCAAAGGAGCCTAGAATCTCTCACTCTCCCTCCCTCTCTCTGTCTCAAATGAGCCTAGCATCTCTCTCAATCTCTGTCTCTCTCAGTCTCTTTCTCTCTCTCAAAGAATCCTAGAATATATCTCTCTGTCTCATTCAAAGGATTCTAGCATCTCTCTCTTTCTCTCTCTAAGAATCCTAGCATCACTCACTCTCTCTTCAAAGGAGCCTATCATCCCTCCCTCTCTGACAAAATAGCCGAGCAACTCTCTCTCTCTTTCTCTCAAAGGAGACTACCATCTCTCTTTCACAAAGGAGCTAAACATCTCTCTCTCTGTCTCTCTCTCTCATACCTAGGAGCATATGTTCCCTCTCTCTCCCTCTCACTCTCAAAGCAGACTCTGATCCCTCTCTCACTGTCTCTCTTTCTCTAAAAGGAACCCAGCATCTCTCTGTCTCTCTAGCTCTCCTCTTTCTCTCAAAGAAGCCTAGCATATCTCTTTCTCTCTCAAAGGAGCCTAGTATCTCTCTCTCTCTCTCAGAAAGGAGCCTCAGAGCTCTCTCGCTGTCTCTCTCAATTGAGACAAGCATTTATCTATCTCTCTCTCTCAAAGGAATCTAGCATCCCTCTCTATCTCTGTCTCTCTCTAAGAAGCTTAGAAACTCTCTCTCTCACTCAAAGGAGCCCAGCATATCTTTGTCTCTCTATCTCTCTTTCTCTCATAGGAGTCTAGAATCTTTACGTCTCCGTCTCTCTCTCTCAAAGGAGCCTCGCGGCACTCTCTCTCTCTCCCTCTCTCTCTCTCTCTCTCTCCTTCCCTCTCCGAGGTGAAAATCGTCTATATTTCTCTCTCTCTCAATCGAACCTAGGTTCCCTATCTCTCTGTCCTCTCTCTCTTAAAGTAGAATAACATACAACTCTCTTTGTGTCTCTCCGCTTTCTATCAAAGGATCCCAGCATCTCTCTCTCTCTCTCTCTCTCTCTCTCTCTGTCCCTCTTTCTCTCTCAAAGGAGCATAGCATCTCTCTCTCTCTCCAAGAATTCTAGCATATCTCTCTTGCTCTCTCTCTCTGTTTAAGAAGTCTAGTTTCTCTCTCTCTCAAAGGAGCATAGCAACTCTCTGTCTCTCTATCTCTCCAGTTTCTCTCAAAGGAGACTAGAATCTCTCTCTCATTCTCAAAGGAGACTAGAATCCCTCTCTCTATCTATCTATCTCTCTAAGGAGCCTAGCATGTATCTCTCTCACTCTCTCGTTCACAGGAGCCTAGCATTTCTCTCTTTCCTCTCTCCCTCAGTCTCCCTCAAAGGAGCCTAGCATCTCTCTGTCTACTTCTTTCTCTTTCTCTCAAAAAGCTTATCATATCTCTCTCTCTAAAAGGACCCAAACAACTCTCTCTCCCTCTCTCTCTCTGCCTCTCTCTCTCTCTCTCCCTCTAAGGAGCCTACCATGTATCTCCCTCACTCTCTCTTTCACAGGATCCTAGCATCTCTCTCTTTCCTCTCTCCCTCAGTCTCTCTCAATGGAACCTAGCATCTCTCTCTGTGTCTATTTCTTTCTCTTTCTCTCAAAAGGCTTAGCATATCTCTCTCTCTAAAAGGACCCAAACATCTCTCTCCATCTCTCTCTCTTTCTCTCTCTCACACTCTCCCTCTCTCTCTCCAAGGAGAATATATTCTCTCCCTCTCTCTCTCTCTCTCTCAAAAGGCCTAGGATCCCTCTCTCTCTCTGTCTATTTCTCTCTCTGTCGAAGGAGCCTACCATCGCTATCTCTCTGTATATCTCTCTTTCGCTCAAAGGAGCCTAGAAACTCTCACTCTCCCTCCCTCACTCTGTCTCAAATGAGCCTAGCATCTCTCTCTATCTCTGCCTCTCTCAGTCTCTTTCTCTCTCTCAAAGAATTCTAGAATATATCTCTCTGTCTCATTCAAAGGATTATAGCATCTCTCTCTTTCTCTCTCTAAGAATCCTAGCATCACTCACTCTCTCTTCAAAGGAGCCTATCATCCCTCCCTCTCTGACAAAATAGCCGAGCAACTCTCTCTCTCTTTCTCTCAAAGGAGACTACCATCTCTCTTTCTCAAAGGAGCTAAGCATCTCTCTCTCTTTCTCTCTCTCTCATACCTAGGAGCATATATTCCCTCTCTCTCCCTCTCACTCTCAAAGGAGACTCTGATCCCTCTCTCACTGTCTCTCTTTCTCTAAAAGGAACCCAGCATCTCTCTGTCTCTCTAGCTCTCCTCTTTCTCTCAAAGGAGCCTAGCATATCTCTTTCTCTCTCAAAGGAGCCTAGTATCTCTCTCTCTGTCAGAAAGAGCCTCAGAGCTCTCTCGCTGTCTCTCTCAAAGGAGACAAGCATCTATCTATCTATCAATCTCAAAGGAATCTAGCATCTCTCTCTATCTCTGTCTCTCTCTAAGAAGCTTAGAAACTCTCTCTCTCACTCAAAGGAGCCCAGTATATCTTTGTCTCTCTATCTATCTCTATTTCTCTCATAGGAGTCTAGAATCTTTACGTCTCCGTCTCTCTCTCTCAAAGGAGCCTCGCGGCACTCTCTCTCTCTCCCTCTCTCTCTCTCTCTCTCCTTCTCTCTCCGAGGAGAAAATCGTCTATATTTCTCTCTCTCTCAATCGAACCTAGGTTACCTATCTCTCTGTCCTCTCTCTCTTAAAGTAGAATAGCATACAACTCTCTTTGTGTCTCTCCGCTTTCTATCAAAGGATCCCAGCATCTCTCTCTCTCTCTCTCTCTCTGTCCCTCTTTCTCTCTCAAAGGAGCATAGCATCTCTCTCTCTCCAAGAATTCTAGCATATCTCTCTTGCTCTCTCTCTCTGTTTAAGAAGTCTAGTTTCTCTCTCCCTCAAAGGAGCATAGCAACTCTCTGTCTCTCTATCTCTCCACTTTCTCTCAAAGGAGACTAGAATCTCTCTCTCATTCTCAACGGAGACTAGAATCCCTCTCTCTATCTATCTCTCTCTCTAAGGAGCCTAGCATGTATCTCTCTCACTCTCTCGTTCACAGGAACCTAGCATTTCTCTCTTTCCTCTCTCCCTCAGACTCCCTCAAAGGAGAATAGCATCTCTCTCTCTGTCTCCTTCTTTCTCTTTCTCTCAAAAAGCTTATCATATCTCTCTCTCTAAAAGGACCCAAACAACTCTCTCTCCCTCTCTCTCTCTGCCTCTATCTCTCTCTCTCTCCCTCTAAGGAGCCTACCATGTATCTCCCTCACTCTCTCTTTCACAGGAGCCTAGCATCTCTCTCTTTCCTCTCTCCCTCAGTCTCTCTCAATGGAACCTAGCATCTCTCTCTCTGTCTATTTCTTTCTCTTTCTCTCAAAAAGCTTAGCATATCTCTCTCTCTAAAAGGACCCAAACATCTCTCTCCATCTCTCTCTCTTTCACTCTCTCACTCTCTCCCTCTCTCTCTCAGAGGAGAATATATTCTCTCCCACACTCTCTCTCTCTCTCAAAGGGCCTAGGATCCCTCTCTCTCTCTGTCTGTCTCTCTCTCCGTCGAAGGAGCCTACCATCTCCATCTCTCTGTATATCTCTCTTTCGCTCAAATTAGCCTAGAATCTATCAATCTCCCTCCCTCTCTCTGTCTCAAATGAGCCTAGCATCTCTCTCTATCTCTGTCTCTCTCAGTCTCTTTCTCTTTCTCAAAGAATCCTAGAATGTATCTCTCTGTCAAATTCAAAGGATTCTAGCATCTCTCTCTTTCTCTCTCTAAGAATCCTAGCATCACTCACTCTCTCTTCAAAGGAGACTATCATCCCACACTCTCTGACAAAAGAGCCGAGCAACTCTCTCTCTCTTTCTCTCAAAGGAGACTACCATCTCTCTTTCTCAAAGGAGCTAAGCATCTCTCTCTCTGTCTCTCTCTCTCATACCTAGGAGCATATATTCCCTCTCTCTCCCTCTCACTCTCAAAGGAGACTCTGATCCCTCTCTCACTGTCTCTCTTTCTCTAAAAGGAACCCAGCAACTCTCTGTCTCTCTAGCTCTCCTCTTTCTCTCAAAGGAGCCTAGCATATCTCTTTCTCTCTCAAAGGAGCCTAGTATCTCTCTCTCTGTCAGAAAGAGCCTCAGAGCTCTCTCGCTGTCTCTCTCAAAGGAGACAAGCATCTATCTATCTATCAATCTCAAAGGAATCTAGCATCTCTCTCTATCTCTGTCTCTCTCTAAGAAGCTTAGAAACTCTCTCTCTCACTCAAAGGAGCCCAGCATATCTTTGTCTCTCTATCTATCTCTATTTCTCTCATAGGAGTCTAGAATCTTTACGTCTCCGTCTCTCTCTCTCAAAGGAGCCTTGCGGCACTCTCTCTCTCTCCCTCTCTCTCTATCCCTCTCTCTCCGAGGAGAAAATCGTCTATATTTCTCTCTCTCTCAATCGAACCTAGGTTCCCTATCTCTCTGTCCTCTCTCTCTTAAAGTAGAATAGCATACAACTCTCTTTGTGTCTCTCCGCTTTCTATCAAAGGATCCCAGCATCTCTCTCTCTCTCTCTCTCTGACCCTCTTTCTCTCTCAAAGGAGCATAGCATCTCTCTCTCTCCAACAATTCTAGCATATCTCTCTTGCTCTCTCTCTCTGTTTAAGAAGTCTAGTTTCTCTCTCTCTCAAAGGAGCATAGCAACTCTCTGTCTCTCTATCTCTCCACTTTCTCTCAAAGGAGACTAGAATCTCTCTCTCATTCTCAACGGAGACTAGAATCCCTCTCTCTATCTATCTCTCTCTCTAAGGAGCCTAGCATGTATCTCTCTCACTCTCGTTCACAGGAGCCTAGCATTTCTCTCTTTCCTCTCTCCCTCAGTCTCCCTCAAAGGAGAATAGCATCTCTCTCTCTGTCTCCTTCTTTCTCTTTCTCTCAAAAAGCTTATCATGTCTCTCTCTCTAAAAGGACCCAAACAAATCTCTCTCCCTCTCTCTATCTGCCTCTCTCTCCTCTCTCCCTCTAAGGAGCCTACCATGTATCTCCCTTACTCTCTCTTTCACAGGAGCCTAGCATCTCTCTCTTTCCTCTCTCCATCAGTCTCTCTCAATGGAACCTAGCATCGCTCTCTGTGTCTATTTCTTTCTCTTTCTCTCAAAAGGCTTAGCATATCTCTCTCTCTAAAAGGACCCAAACAACTCTCTCTCCCTCTCTCTCTATGCCTCTCTCTCTCTCTCTCCCTCTAAGGAGCCTACCATGTATCTCCCTCACTCTCTCTTTCACAGGAGCCTAGCATCTCTCTCTTTCCTCTCTCCCTCAGTCTCTCTCAATGGAACCTAGAATCTCTCTCTGTGTCTATTTCTTTCTCTTTCTCTCAAAAGGCTTAGCATATCTCTCTCTCTAAAAGGACCCAAACATCTCTCTATATCTCTCTCTCTTTCTCTCTCTCACTCTCTCCCTCTCTCTCTCTCCAAGGAGAATATATTCTCTCCCTCACTCTCTCTCTCTCTCAAAGGGCCTAGGATCCCTCTCTCTTTCTGCCTGTCTCTCTCTCCGTCGAAGGAGCCTACCATCGCTCTCTCTCTGTATATCTCTCTTTCGCTCAAAGGAGCCTAGAATCTCTCACTCTCCCTCCCTCTCTATGTCTCTAATGAGCCTAGCATCTCTCTCTATCTCTGTCTCTCTCAGTCTCTTTCTCCTTCTCAAAGATTCCTAGAATATATCTCTCTGTCAAATTCAAAGGATTCTAGCATCTCTCTCTTTCTCTCTCTAAGAATCCTAGCATCACTCACTCTCTCTTCAAAGGAGCCTATCATCCCTCCCTCTATGACAAAATAGCCGAGCAAATCTCTCTCTCTTTCTCTCAAAGGAGACTACCATCTCTCTTTCTCAAAGGAGCTAAGCATCTCTCTCTCTGTCTCTCTCTCTCATACCTAGGAGCATATATTCCCTCTCTCTCCCTCTCACTCTCAAAGGAGACTCTGATCCCTCTCTCACTGTCTCTCCTTCTCTAAAAGGAACCCAGCATCTCTCTGTCTCTCTAGCTCTCCTCTTTCTCTCAAAGGAGCCTAGCATATCTCTTTCTCTCTCAAAGGAGCCTAGTATCTCTCTCTCTGTCAGAAAGAGCCTCAGAGCTCTCTCGCTGTCTCTCTCAAAGGAGACAAGCATCTATCTATCTATCAATCTCAAAGGAATCTAGCATCTCTCTCTATCTCTGTCTCCCTCTAAGAAGCTTAGAAACTCTCTCACTCAAAGGAGCCCAGCATATCTTTGTCTCTCTATCTATCTCTATTTCTCTCATAGGAGTCTAGAATATTTACGTCTCCGTTTCTCTCTCTCAAAGGAGCCTCGCGGCACTCTCTCTCTCACCCTCTATCTCTCTCTCTCTCCCTCTCTCTCCGAGGAGAAAATCGTCTATATTTCTCTCTCTCTCAATCAAACCTAGGTTACCTATCTCTCTGTCCTCTCTCTCTTAAAGTAGAATAGCATACAACTCTCTTTGTGTCTCTCCGCTTTCTATCAAAGGATCCCAGCATCTCTCTCTCTCTCTCTCTCTCTGTCCCTCTTTCTCTCTCAAAGGAGCATAGCATCTCTCTCTCTCTCCAAGAATTCTAGCATATCTCTCTTGCTCTCTCTCTCTGTTTAAGAAGTCTAGTTTCTCTCTCTCTCAAAGGAGCATAGCAACTCTCTGTCTCTCTATCTCTCCACTTTCTCTCAAAGGAGACTAGAATCTCTCTCTCATTCTCAACGGAGACTAGAATCCCTCTCTCTATCTATCTCTCTCTCTAAGGAGCCTAGCATGTATCTCTCTCACTCTCCGTTCACAGGAGCCAGCATTTCTCTCTTTCCTCTCTCCCTCAGTCTCCCTCAAAGGAGAATAGCATCTCTCTCTCTGTCTCCTTCTTTCTCTTTCTCTCAAAAAGCTTATCATATCTCTCTCTCTAAAAGGACCCAAACAACTCTCTCTCCCTCTCTCTCTATGCCTCTCTCTCTCTCTCTCCCTCTAAGGAGCCTACCATGTATCTCCCTCACTCTCTCTTTCACAGGAGCCTAGCATCTCTCTCTTTCCTCTCTCCCTCAGTCTCTCTCAATGGAACCTAGCATCTCTCTCTCTGTCTATTTCTTTCTCTTTCTCTCAAAAGGCTTAGCATATCTCTCTCTCTAAAAGGACCCAAACATCTCTCTCCATCTCTCTCTCTTTCTCTCTCTCACTCTCTCCCTCTCTCTCTCCAAGGAGAATATATTCTCTCCCTCACTCTATCTCTCTCTCTCTCAAAGGGCCTAGGATACCTCTCTCTCTCTGTCTATTTCTCTCTCTGTCGAAGGAGCCTACCATCGCTATCTCTCTGTATATCTCTCTTTCGCTCAAAGGAGCCTAGAATCTCTCACTCTCCCTCCCTCACTCTGTCTCAAATGAGCCTAGCATCTCTATCTATCTCTGTCTCTCTCAGTCTCTTTCTCTATCTCAAAGAATTCTAGAATATATCTCTCTGTCTCATTCAAAGGATTCTAGCATCTCTCTCTTTCTCTCTCTAAGAATCCTAGCATCACTCACTCTCTCTTCAAAGGAGCCTATCATCCCTCCCTCTCTGACAAAATAGCCGAGCAACTCTCTCTCTCTTTCTCTCAAAGGAGACTACCATCTCTCTTTCTCAAAGGAGCTAAGCATCTCTCTCTCTGTCTCTCTCTCTCATACCTAGGAGCATATATTCCCTCTCTCACCCTCTCACTCTCAAAGGAGACTCTGATCCCTCTCTCACTGTCTCTCCTTCTCTAAAAGGAACCCAGCATCTCTCTGTCTCTCTAGCTCTCCTCTTTCTCTCAAAGGAGCCTAGCATATCTCTTTCTCTCTCAAAGGAGCGTAGTATCTCTCTCTCTCTCAGAAAGAGCCTCAGAGCTCTCTCGCTGTCTCTCTCAAAGGAGACAAGCATCTATCTATCTATCAATCTCAATGGAATCTAGCATCTCTCTCTATCTCTGTCTCTCACTAAGAAGCTTAGAAACTCTCTCTCTCACTCAAAGGAGCCCAGCATATCTTTGTCTCTCTATCTATCTCTATTTCTCTCATAGGAGTCTAGAATCTTTACGTCTCCGTCTCTCTCTCTCAAAGGAGCCTCGCGGCACTCTCTCTCTCTCCCTCTCTCTCTCTCTCTCTATCCCTCTCTCTCCGAGGAGAAAATCGTCTATATTTCTCTCTCTCTCAATCGAACCTAGGTTCCCTATCTCTCTGTCATCTCTCTCTTAAAGTAGAATAGCATACAACTCTCTTTGTGTCTCTCCGCTTTCTATCAAAGGATCCCAGCATCTCTCTCTCTCTCTCTCTCTGTCCGTCTTTCTCTCTCAAAGGAGCATAGCATCTCTCTCTCTCCAAGAATTCTAGCATATCTCTCTTGCTCTCTCTCTCTTTTTAAGAAGTCTAGTTTCTCTCTCTCTCAAAGGAGCATAGCAACTCTCTGTCTCTCTATCTCTCCACATTCTCTCAAAGGAGCCTAGAATCTCTCTCTCATTCTCAACGGAGACTAGAATCCCTCTCTCTATCTATCTATCTCTCTAAGGAGCCTAGCATGTACCTCTCTCACTCTCTCGTTCACAGGAACCTACCATTTCTCTCTTTCCTCTCTCCCTCAGTCTCCCTCAAAGGAGAATAGCATCTCTCTCTCTGTCTCCTTCTTTCTCTTTCTCTCAAAAAGCTTATCATATCTCTCTCTCTAAAAGGACCCAAACAACTCTCTCTCCCTCTCTCTCTCTGCCTCTCTCTCTCTCTCTCCCTCTAAGGACCCTACCATGTATCTCCCTCACTCTCTCTTTCACAGGAGCCTAGCATCTCTCTCTTTCCTCTCTCCCTCAGTCTCTCTCAACGGAACCTAGCATCTCTCTCTCTGTCTATTCCTTTCTCTTTCTCTCAAAAGGCTTAGCATATCTCTCTCTCTAAATGGACCCAAACATCTCTCTCCCTCTGTCTCTCTCTCTTTCTCTCTCTCTCTCTCTCTCCCTCTCTCTCTCCAAGGAGAATATATTCTCTCCCTCACTCTCTCTCTCTCTCTCTCAAAGGGCCTAGGATCCCTCTCTCTCTGTGTCTGTCTCTCTCTCCGTCGAAGGAGCCTACCATCTCCATCTCTCTGTATATCTCTCTTTCGCTCAAAGGAGCCTAGAATCTATCAATCTCCCTCCCTCTCTCTGTCTCAAATGAGCCTAGCATCTCTCTCTATCTCTGTCTCTCTCAGTCTCTTTCTCTTTCTCAAAGAATCCTAGAATATATCTCTCTGTCAAATTCAAAGGATTCTAGCATCTCTCTCTTTCTCTCTCTAAGAATCCTAGCTTCACCCACTCTCTCTTCAAAGGAGACTATCATCCCACCCTCTCTGACAAAATAGCTGAGCAACTCTCTCTCTCTTTCTCTCAAAGGAGACTACCATCTCTCTTTCTCAAAGGAGCTAAGCATCTCTCTCTCTGTCTCTCTCTCTCATACCTAGGAGCATATATTCCCTCTCTCTCCCTCTCACTCTCAAAGGAGACTCTGATCCCTCTCTCACTGTCTCTCTTTCTCTAAAAGGAACCAAGCATCTCTCTGTCTCTCTAGCTCTCCTCTTTCTCTCAAAGGAGCCTAGCATATCTCTTTCTCTCTCAAAGGAGCCTAGTATCTCTCTCTCTCTCTCAGAAAGGAGCCTCAGAGCTCTCTCGCTGTCTCTCTCAAAGGAGACAAGCATCTATCTATCTCTCTCTCTCAAAGGAATCTAGCATCTCTCTCTATCTCTGTCTCTCTCTAAGAAGCTTAGAAACTCTCTCTCTCACTCAAAGGAGCCCAGTATATCTTTGTCTCTCTATCTATCTCTATTTCTCTCATAGGAGTCTAGAATCTTTACGTCTCCGTCTCTCTCTCTCAAAGGAGCCACGCGGCACTCTCTCTCTCTCCCTCTCTCTCTCTCTCTCTCTTTCTCTCTCCGAGGAGAAAATCGTCAATATTTCTTTCTCTCTCAATGGAACCTAGCTTACCTATCTCTCTGTCCTCTCTCTCTTAAAGTAGAATAGCATACAACTCTCTTTGTGTCTCTCCACTTTCTATCAAAGGATCCCAGCATCTCTCTCTCTCTCTCTCTCTCTCTCTCTCTCTCTCTCTCTCTGTCCCTCTTTCTCTCTCAAAGGAGCATAGAATCTCTCTCTCTCTCCAAGAATTCTAGCATATCTCTCTTGCTCTCTCTCTCTGTTTAAGAAGTCTAGTTTCTCTTTCTCTCAAAGGAGCATAGCAACTCTCTGTCTCTCTATCTCTCCACTTTCTCTCAAAGGAGCCTAGAATCACTCTCTCATTCTCAAAGGAGACTAGAATCTCTCTCTCATTCTCAAAGGAGACTAGAATCCCTCTCTCTATTTATCTCTCTCTCTAAGGAGCCTAGCATGTATCTCTCTCACTCTCTCGTTCACAGGAGCCTAGCATTTCTCTCTTTCCTCTCTCCCTCAGTCTCCCTCAAAGGAGAATAGCATCTCTCTCTCTGTCTCCTTCTTTCTCTTTCTCTCAAAAAGCTTATCATGTCTCTCTCTCTAAAAGGACCCAAACAAATCTCTCTCCCTATCTCTATCTGCCTCTCTCTCCTCTCTCCCTCTAAGGAGCCTACCATGTATCTCCCTCACTCTCTCTTTCACAGGAGCCTAGCATCTCTCTCTTTCCTCTCTCCATCAGTCTCTCTCAATGGAACCTAGCATCTCTCTCTGTGTCTATTTCTTTCTCTTTCTCTCAAAAGGCTTAGCATATCTCTCTCTCTAAAAGGACCCAAACATCTCTCTCCATCTCTCTCTCTTTCTCTCTCTCACTCTCTCCCTCTCTCTCTCCAAGGAGAATATATTCTCTCCCTCACTCTCTCTCTCTCTCAAAGGGCCTAGGATCCCTCTCTCTCTCTGTCTGTCTCTCTCTCCGTCGAAGGAGCCTACCATCTCCATCTCTCTGTATATCTCTCTTTCGCTCAAAGGAGCCTAGAATCTCTCACTCTCCCTCCCTCTCTCTGTCTCAAATGAGCCTAGCATCTCTCTCAATCTCTGTCTCTCTCAGTCTCTTTCTCTCTCTCAAAGAATCCTAGAATATATCTCTCTGTCTCATTCAAAGGATTCTAGCATCTCTCTCTTTCTCTCTCTAAGAATCCTAGCATCACTCACTCTCTCTTCAAAGGAGCCTATCATCCCTCCCTCTCTGACAAAATAGCCGAGCAACTCTCTCTCTCTTTCTCTCAAAGGAGACTACCATCTCTCTTTCACAAAGGAGCTAAACATCTCTCTCTCTGTCTCTCTCTCTCATACCTAGGAGCATATGTTCCCTCTCTCTCCCTCTCACTCTCAAAGGAGACTCTGATCCCTCTCTCACTGTCTCTCTTTCTCTAAAAGGAACCCAGCATCTCTCTGTCTCTCTAGCTCTCCTCTTTCTCTCAAAGAAGCCTAGCATATCTCTTTCTCTCTCAAAGGAGCCTAGTATCTCTCTCTCTCTCTCAGAAAGGAGCCTCAGAGCTCTCTCGCTGTCTCTCTCAATGGAGACAAGCATTTATCTATCTCTCTCTCTCAAAGGAATCTAGCATCCCTCTCTATCTCTGTCTCTCTCTAAGAAGCTTAGAAACTCTCTCTCTCACTCAAAGGAGCCCAGCATATCTTTGTCTCTCTATCTCTCTTTCTCTCATAGGAGTCTAGAATCTTTACGTCTCCGTCTCTCTCTCTCAAAGGAGCCTCGCGGCACTCTCTCTCTCTCCCTCTCTCTCTCTCTCTCTCTCCTTCCCTCTCCGAGGTGAAAATCGTCTATATTTCTCTCTCTCTCAATCGAACCTAGGTTCCCTATCTCTCTGTCCTCTCTCTCTTAAAGTAGAATAACATACAACTCTCTTTGTGTCTCTCCGCTTTCTATCAAAGGATCCCAGCATCTCTCTCTCTCTCTCTCTCTCTCTCTCTCTGTCCCTCTTTCTCTCTCAAAGGAGCATAGCATCTCTCTCTCTCCAAGAATTCTAGCATATCTCTCTTGCTCTCTCTCTCTGTTTAAGAAGTCTAGTTTCTCTCTCTCTCAAAGGAGCATAGCAACTCTCTGTCTCTCTATCTCTCCAGTTTCTCTCAAAGGAGACTAGAATCTCTCTCTCATTCTCAAAGGAGACTAGAATCCCTCTCTCTATCTATCTCTCTCTCTAAGGAGCCTAGCATGTATCTCTCTCACTCTCTCGTTCACAGGAGCCTAGCATTTCTCTCTTTCCTCTCTCCCTCAGTCTCCCTCAAAGGAGCCTAGCATCTCTCTGTCTACTTCTTTCTCTTTCTCTCAAAAAGCTTATCATATCTCTCTCTCTAAAAGGACCCAAACAACTCTCTCTCCCTCTCTCTCTCTGCCTCTCTCTCTCTCTCTCCCTCTAAGGAGCCTACCATGTATCTCCCTCACTCTCTCTTTCACAGGATCCTAGCATCTCTCTCTTTCCTCTCTCCCTCAGTCTCTCTCAATGGAACCTAGCATCTCTCTCTGTGTCTATTTCTTTCTCTTTCTCTCAAAAGGCTTAGCATATCTCTCTCTCTAAAAGGACCCAAACATCTCTCTCCATCTCTCTCTCTTTCTCTCTCTCACACTCTCCCTCTCTCTCTCCAAGGAGAATATATTCTCTCCCTCTCTCTCTCTCTCTCTCAAAAGGCCTAGGATCCCTCTCTCTCTCTCTCTCTATTTCTCTCTCTGTCGAAGGAGCCTACCATCGCTATCTCTCTGTATATCTCTCTTTCGCTCAAAGTAGCCTAGAAACTCTCACTCTCCCTCCCTCACTCTGTCTCAAATGAGCCTAGCATCTCTCTCTATCTCTGCCTCTCTCAGTCTCTTTCTCTCTGTCAAAGAATTCTAGAATATATCTCTCTGTCTCATTCAAAGGATTATAGCATCTCTCTCTTTCTCTCTCTAAGAATCCTAGCATCACTCACTCTCTCTTCAAAGGAGCCTATCATCCCTCCCTCTCTGACAAAATAGCCGAGCAACTCTCTCTCTCTTTCTCTCAAAGGAGACTACCATCTCTCTTTCTCAAAGGAGCTAAGCATCTCTCTCTCTTTCTCTCTCTCTCATACCTAGGAGCATATATTCCCTCTCTCTCCCTCTCACTCTCAAAGGAGACTCTGATCCCTCTCTCACTGTCTCTCTTTCTCTAAAAGGAACCCAACATCTCTCTGTCTCTCTAGCTCTCCTCTTTCTCTCAAAGGAGCCTAGCATATCTCTTTCTCTCTCAAAGGAGCCTAGTATCTCTCTCTCTGTCAGAAAGAGCCTCAGAGCTCTCTCGCTGTCTCTCTCAAAGGAGACAAGCATCTATCTATCTATCAATCTCAAAGGAATCTAGCATCTCTCTCTATCTCTGTCTCTCTCTAAGAAGCTTAGAAACTCTCTCTCTCACTCAAAGGAGCCCAGTATATCTTTGTCTCTCTATCTATCTCTATTTCTCTCATAGGAGTCTAGAATATTTACGTCTCCGTCTCTCTCTCTCAAAGGAGCCTCGCGGCACTCTCTCTCTCTCCCTCTCTCTCTCTCTCTCTCCTTCTCTCTCCGAGGAGAAAATCGTCTATATTTCTCTCTCTCTCAATCGAACCTAGGTTACCTATCTCTCTGTCCTCTCTCTCTTAAAGTAGAATAGCATACAACTCTCTTTGTGTCTCTCCGCTTTCTATCAAAGGTTTGCAGCATCTCTCTCTCTCTCTCTCTCTCTCTGTCCCTCTTTCTCTCTCAAAGGAGCATAGCATCTCTCTCTCTCCAAGAATTCTAGCATATCTCTCTTGCTCTCTCTCTCTGTTTAAGAAGTCTAGTTTCTCTCTCTCTCAAAGGAGCATAGCAACTCTCTGTCTCTCTATCTCTCCACTTTCTCTCAAAGGAGACTAGAATCTCTCTCTCATTCTCAACGGAGACTAGAATCCCTCTCTCTATCTATCTCTCTCTCTAAGGAGCTTAGCATGTATCTCTCTCACTCTCTCGTTCACAGGAACCTAGCATTTCTCTCTTTCCTCTCTCCCTCAGACTCCCTCAAAGGAGAATAGCATCTCTCTCTCTGTCTCCTTCTTTCTCTTTCTCTCAAAAAGCTTATCATATCTCTCTCTCTAAAAGGACCCAAACAACTCTCTCTCCCTCTCTCTCTCTGCCTCTATCTCTCTCTCTTTCCCTCTAAGGAGCCTACCATGTATCTCCCTCACTCTCTCTTTCACAGGAGCCTAGCATCTCTCTCTTTCCTCTCTCCCTCAGTCTCTCTCAATGGAACCTAGCATCTCTCTCTCTGTCTATTTCTTTCTCTTTCTCTCAAAAAGCTTAGCATATCTCTCTCTCTAAAAGGACCCAAACATCTCTCTCCATCTCTCTCTCTTTCACTCTCTCACTCTCTCCCTCTCTCTCTCAGAGGAGAATATATTCTCTCCCACACTCTCTCTCTCTCTCAAAGGGCCTAGGATCCCTCTCTCTCGCTGTCTGTCTCTCTCTCCGTCGAAGGAGCCTACCATCTCCATCTCTCTGTATATCTCTCTTTCGCTCAAATTAGCCTAGAATCTATCAATCTCCCTCCCTCTCTCTGTCTCAAATGAGCCTAGCATCTCTCTCTATCTCTGTCTCTCTCAGTCTCTTTCTCTTTCTCAAAGAATCCTAGAATGTATCTCTCTGTCAAATTCAAAGGATTCTAGCATCTCTCTCTTTCTCTCTCTAAGAATCCTAGCATCACTCACTCTCTCTTCAAAGGAGACTATCATCCCACACTCTCTGACAAAAGAGCCGAGCAACTCTCTCTCTCTTTCTCTCAAAGGAGACTACCATCTCTCTTTCTCAAAGGAGCTAAGCATCTCTCTCTCTGTCTCTCTCTCTCATACCTAGGAGCATATATTCCCTCTCTCTCCCTCTCACTCTCAAAGGAGACTCTGATCCCTCTCTCACTGTCTCTCTTTCTCTAAAAGGAACCCAGCAACTCTCTGTCTCTCTAGCTCTCCTCTTTCTCTCAAAGGAGCCTAGCATATCTCTTTCTCTCTCAAAGGAGCCTAGTATCTCTCTCTCTGTCAGAAAGAGCCTCAGAGCTCTCTCGCTGTCTCTCTCAAAGGAGACAAGCATCTATCTATCTATCAATCTCAAAGGAATCTAGCATCTCTCTCTATCTCTGTCTCTCTCTAAGAAGCTTAGAAACTCTCTCTCTCACTCAAAGGAGCCCAGCATATCTTTGTCTCTCTATCTATCTCTATTTCTCTCATAGGAGTCTAGAATCTTTACGTCTCCGTCTCTCTCTCTCAAAGGAGCCTTGCGGCACTCTCTCTCTCTCCCCCTCTCTCTCTCTCTCTATCCCTCTCTCTCCGAGGAGAAAATCGTCTATATTTCTCTCTCTCTCAATCGAACCTAGGTTCCCTATCTCTCTGTCCTCTCTCTCTTAAAGTAGAATAGCATACAACTCTCTTTGTGTCTCTCCGCTTTCTATCAAAGGATCCCAGCATCTCTCTCTCTCTCTCTCTCTGACCCTCTTTCTCTCTCAAAGGAGCATAGCATCTCTCTCTCTCCAACAATTCTAGCATATCTCTCTTGCTCTCTCTCTCTTTTTAAGAAGTCTAGTTTCTCTCTCTCTCAAAGGAGCATAGCAACTCTCTGTCCCTCTATCTCTCCACTTTCTCTCAAAGGAGACTAGAATCTCTCTCTCATTCTCAACGGAGACTAGAATCCCTCTCTCTATCTATCTCTCTCTCTAAGGAGCCTAGCATGTATCTCTCTCACTCTCGTTCACAGGAGCCTAGCATTTCTCTCTTTCCTCTCTCCCTCAGTCTCCCTCAAAGGAGAATAGCATCTCTCTCTCTGTCTCCTTCTTTCTCTTTCTCTCAAAAAGCTTATCATACCTATCTCTCTGAAAGGACCCAAACAACTCTCTCTCCCTTTCTCTCTCTCTGCCTCTCTCTCTCTCTCTCCCTCTAAGGAGCCTACCATGTATCTCCCTCACTCTCTCTTTCACAGGAGCCTAGCATCTCTCTCTTTCCTCTCTCCCTCAGTCTCTCTCAATGGAACCTAGAATCTCTCTCTGTGTCTATTTCTTTCTCTTTCTCTCAAAAGGCTTAGCATATCTCTCTCTCTAAAAGGACCCAAACATCTCTCTATATCTCTCTCTCTTTCTCTCTCTCACTCTCTCCCTCTCTCTCTCCAAGGAGAATATATTCTCTCCCTCACTCTCTCTCTCTCTCAAAGGGCCTAGGATCCCTCTCTCTCTCTGCCTGTCTCTCTCTCCGTCGAAGGAGCCTACCATCGCTATCTCTCTGTATATCTCTCTTTCGCTCAAAGGAGCCTAGAATCTCTCACTCTCCCTCCCTCTCTATGTCTCTAATGAGCCTAGCATCTCTCTCTATCTCTGTCTCTCTCAGTCTCTTTCTCCTTCTCAAAGATTCCTAGAATATATCTCTCTGTCAAATTCAAAGGATTCTAGCATCTCTCTCTTTCTCTCTCTAAGAATCCTAGCATCACTCACTCTCTCTTCAAAGGAGCCTATCATCCCTCCCTCTATGACAAAATAGCCGAGCAAATCTCTCTCTCTTTCTCTCAAAGGAGACTACCATCTCTCTTTCTCAAAGGAGCTAAGCATCTCTCTCTCTGTCTCTCTCTCTCATACCTAGGAGCATATATTCCCTCTCTCTCCCTCTCACTCTCAAAGGAGACTCTGATCCCTCTCTCACTGTCTCTCCTTCTCTAAAAGGAACCCAGCATCTCTCTGTCTCTCTAGCTCTCCTCTTTCTCTCAAAGGAGCCTAGCATATCTCTTTCTCTCTCAAAGGAGCCTAGTATCTCTCTCTCTGTCAGAAAGAGCCTCAGAGCTCTCTCGCTGTCTCTCTCAAAGGAGACAAGCATCTATCTATCTATCAATCTCAAAGGAATCTAGCATCTCTCTCTATCTCTGTCTCTCTCTAAGAAGCTTAGAAACTCTCTCTCTCACTCAAAGGAGCCCAGCATATCTTTGTCTCTCTATCTATCTCTATTTCTCTCATAGGAGTCTAGAATATTTACGTCTCCGTTTCTCTCTCTCAAAGGAGCCTCGCGGCACTCTCTCTCTCACCCTCTATCTCTCTCTCTCTCCCTCTCTCTCCGAGGAGAAAATCGTCTATATTTCTCTCTCTCTCAATCAAACCTAGGTTACCTATCTCTCTGTCCTCTCTCTCTTAAAGTAGAATAGCATACAACTCTCTTTGTGTCTCTCCGCTTTCTATCAAAGGATCCCAGCATCTCTCTCTCTCTCTCTCTCTGTCCCTCTTTCTCTCTCAAAGGAGCATAGCATCTCTCTCTCTCTCCAAGAATTCTAGCATATCTCTCTTGCTCTCTCTCTCTGTTTAAGAAGTCTAGTTTCTCTCTCTCTCAAAGGAGCATAGCAACTCTCTGTCTCTCTATCTCTCCACTTTCTCTCAAAGGAGACTAGAATCTCTCTCTCATTCTCAACGGAGACTAGAATCCCTCTCTCTATCTATCTCTCTCTCTAAGGAGCCTAGCATGTATCTCTCTCACTCTCCGTTCACAGGAGCCAGCATTTCTCTCTTTCCTCTCTCCCTCAGTCTCCCTCAAAGGAGAATAGCATCTCTCTCTCTGTCTCCTTCTTTCTCTTTCTCTCAAAAAGCTTATCATATCTCTCTCTCTAAAAGGACCCAAACAACTCTCTCTCCCTCTCTCTCTATGCCTCTCTCTCTCTCTCTCCCTCTAAGGAGCCTACCATGTATCTCCCTCACTCTCTCTTTCACAGGAGCCTAGCATCTCTCTCTTTCCTCTCTCCCTCAGTCTCTCTCAATGGAACCTAGCATCTCTCTCTCTGTCTATTTCTTTCTCTTTCTCTCAAAAGGCTTAGCATATCTCTCTCTCTAAAAGGACCCAAACATCTCTCTCCATCTCTCTCTCTTTCTCTCTCTCACTCTCTCCCTCTCTCTCTCCAAGGAGAATATATTCTCTCCCTCACTCTCTCTCTCTCTCTCTCAAAGGGCCTAGGATACCTCTCTCTCTCTGTCTATTTCTCTCTCTGTCGAAGGAGCCTACCATCGCTATCTCTCTGTATATCTCTCTTTCGCTCAAAGGAGCCTAGAATCTCTCACTCTCCCTCCCTCACTCTGTCTCAAATGAGCCTAGCATCTCTATCTATCTATGTCTCTCTCAGTCTCTTTCTCTATCTCAAAGAATTCTAGAATATATCTCTCTGTCTCATTCAAAGGATTCTAGCATCTCTCTCTTTCTCTCTCTAAGAATCCTAGCATCACTCACTCTCTCTTCAAAGGAGCCTATCATCCCTCCCTCTCTGACAAAATAGCCGAGCAACTCTCTCTCTCTTTCTCTCAAAGGAGACTACCATCTCTCTTTCTCAAAGGAGCTAAGCATCTCTCTCTCTGTCTCTCTCTCTCATACCTAGGAGCATATATTCCCTCTCTCACCCTCTCACTCTCAAAGGAGACTCTGATCCCTCTCTCACTGTCTCTCCTTCTCTAAAAGGAACCCAGCATCTCTCTGTCTCTCTAGCTCTCCTCTTTCTCTCAAAGGAGCCTAGCATATCTCTTTCTCTCTCAAAGGAGCCTAGTATCTCTCTCTCTGTCAGAAAGAGCCTCAGAGCTCTCTCGCTGTCTCTCTCAAAGGAGACAAGCATCTATCTATCTATCAATCTCAAAGGAATCTAGCATCTCTCTCTATCTCTGTCTCTCTCTAAGAAGCTTAGAAACTCTCTCTCTCACTCAAAGGAGCCCAGCATATCTTTGTCTCTCTATCTATCTCTATTTCTCTCATAGGAGTCTAGAATCTTTACGTCTCCGTCTCTCTCTCTCAAAGGAGCCTCGCGGCACTCTCTTTCTCTCCCTCTCTCTCTCTCCCTCTCCTTCTCTCTCCGAGGAGAAAATCGTCTATATTTCTCTCTCTCTCAATCGAACCTAGGTTACCTATCTCTCTGTCCTCTCTCTCTTAAAGTAGAATAGCATACAACTCTCTTTGTGTCTCTCCGCTTTCTATCAAAGGATCCCAGCATCTCTCTCTCTCTCTCTCTGTCCCTCTTTCTCTCTCAAAGGAGCATAGCATCTCTCTCTCTCTCCAAGAATTCTAGCATATCTCTCTTGCTCTCTCTCTCTGTTTAAGAAGTCTAGTTTCTCTCTCTCTCAAAGGAGCATAGCAACTCTCTGTCTCTCTATCCACTTTCTCTCAAAGGAGACTAGAATCTCTCTCTCATTCTCAACGGAGACTAGAATCCCTCTCTCTATCTATCTCTCTCTCTAAGGAGCCTAGCATGTATCTCTCTCACTCTCCGTTCACAGGAGCCAGCATTTCTCTCTTTCCTCTCTCCCTCAGTCTCCCTCAAAGGAGAATAGCATCTCTCTCTCTGTCTCCTTCTTTCTCTTTCTCTCAAAAAGCTTATCATACCTATCTCTCTGAAAGGACCCAAACAACTCTCTCTCCCTCTCTCTCTCTCTGCCTCTCTCTCTCTCTCTCCCTCTAAGGAGCCTACCATGTATCTCCCTCACTCTCTCTTTCACAGGAGCCTAGCATCTCTCTCTTTCCTCTCTCCCTCAGTCTCTCTCAATGGAACCTAGAATCTCTCTCTGTGTCTATTTCTTTCTCTTTCTCTCAAAAGGCTTAGCATATCTCTCTCTCTAAAAGGACCCAAACATCTCTCTATATCTCTCTCTCTTTCTCTCTCTCACTCTCTCCCTCTCTCTCTCCAAGGAGAATATATTCTCTCCCTCACTCTCTCTCTCTCTCAAAGGGCCTAGGATCCCTCTCTCTCTCTGCCTGTCTCTCTCTCCGTCGAAGGAGCCTACCATTGCTATCTCTCTGTATATCTCTCTTTCGCTCAAAGGAGCCTAGAATCTCTCACTCTCCCTCCCTCTCTATGTCTCTAATGAGCCTAGCATCTCTCTCTATCTCTGTCTCTCTCAGTCTCTTTCTCCTTCTCAAAGATTCCTAGAATATATCTCTCTGTCAAATTCAAAGGATTCTAGCATCTCTCTCTTTCTCTCTCTAAGAATCCTAGCATCACTCACTCTCTCTTCAAAGGAGCCTATCATCCCTCCCTCTATGACAAAATAGCCGAGCAACTCTCTCTCTCTTTCTCTCAAAGGAGACTACCATCTCTCTTTCTCAAAGGAGCTAAGCATCTCTCTCTCTGTCTCTCTCTCTCATACCTAGGAGCATATATTCCCTCTCTCTCCCTCTCACTCTCAAAGGAGACTCTGATCCCTCTCTCACTGTCTCTCCTTCTCTAAAAGGAACCCAGCATCTCTCTGTCTCTCTAGCTCTCCTCTTTCTCTCAAAGGAGCCTAGCATATCTCTTTCTCTCTCAAAGGAGCCTAGTATCTCTCTCTCTGTCAGAAAGAGCCTCAGAGCTCTCTCGCTGTCTCTCTCAAAGGAGACAAGCATCTATCTATCTATCAATCTCAAAGGAATCTAGCATCTCTCTCTATCTCTGTCTCTCTCTAAGAAGCTTAGAAACTCTCTCTCTCACTCAAAGGAGCCCAGCATATCTTTGTCTCTCTATCTATCTCTATTTCTCTCATAGGAGTCTAGAATATTTACGTCTCCGTTTCTCTCTCTCAAAGGAGCCTCGCGGCACTCTCTCTCTCACCCTCTATCTCTCTCTCTCTCCCTCTCTCTCCGAGGAGAAAATCGTCTATATTTCTCTCTCTCTCAATCAAACCTAGGTTACCTATCTCTCTGTCCTCTCTCTCTTAAAGTAGAATAGCATACAACTCTCTTTGTGTCTCTCCGCTTTCTATCAAAGGATCCCAGCATCTCTCTCTCTCTCTCTCTCTCTGTCCCTCTTTCTCTCTCAAAGGAGCATAGCATCTCTCTCTCTCTCCAAGAATTCTAGCATATCTCTCTTGCTCTCTCTCTCTGTTTAAGAAGTCTAGTTTCTCTCTCTCTCAAAGGAGCATAGCAACTCTCTGTCTCTCTATCTCTCCACTTTCTCTCAAAGGAGACTAGAATCTCTCTCTCATTCTCAACGGAGACTAGAATCCCTCTCTCTATCTATCTCTCTCTCTAAGGAGCCTAGCATGTATCTCTCTCACTCTCCGTTCACAGGAGCCAGCATTTCTCTCTTTCCTCTCTTCCTCAGTCTCCCTCAAAGGAGAATAGCATCTCTCTCTCTGTCTCCTTCTTTCTCTTTCTCTCAAAAAGCTTATCATATCTCTCTCTCTAAAAGGACCCAAACAACTCTCTCTCCCTCTCTCTCTATGCCTCTCTCTCTCTCTCTCCCTCTAAGGAGCCTACCATGTATCTCCCTCACTCTCTCTTTCACAGGAGCCTAGCATCTCTCTCTTTCCTCTCTCCCTCAGTCTCTCTCAATGGAACCTAGCATCTCTCTCTCTGTCTATTTCTTTCTCTTTCTCTCAAAAGGCTTAGCATATCTCTCTCTCTAAAAGGACCCAAACATCTCTCTCCATCTCTCTCTCTTTCTCTCTCTCACTCTCTCCCTCTCTCTCTCCAAGGAGAATATATTCTCTCCCTCACTCTCTCTTTCTCTCTCTCAAAGGGCCTAGGATACCTCTCTCTCTCTGTCTATTTCTCTCTCTGTCGAAGGAGCCTACCATCGCTATCTCTCTGTATATCTCTCTTTCGCTCAAAGGAGCCTAGAATCTCTCACTCTCCCTCCCTCACTCTGTCTCAAATGAGCCTAGCATCTCTATCTATCTCTGTCTCTCTCAGTCTCTTTCTCTATCTCAAAGAATTCTAGAATATATCTCTCTGTCTCATTCAAAGGATTCTAGCATCTCTCTCTTTCTCTCTCTAAGAATCCTAGCATCACTCACTCTCTCTTCAAAGGAGCCTATCATCCCTCCCTCTCTGACAAAATAGCCGAGCAACTCTCTCTCTCTTTCTCTCAAAGGAGACTACCATCTCTCTTTCTCAAAGGAGCTAAGCATCTCTCTCTCTGTCTCTCTCTCTAATACCTAGGAGCATATATTCCCTCTCTCTCCCTCTCACTCTCAAAGGAGACTCTGATCCCTCTCTCACTGTCTCTCTTTCTCTGAAAGGAACCCAGCATCTCTCTGTCTCTCTAGCTCTCCTCTTTCTCTCAAAGGAGCCTAGCATATCTCTTTCTCTCTCAAAGGAGCCTAGTATCTCTCTCTCTGTCAGAAAGAGCCTCAGAGCTCTCTCGCTGTCTCTCTCAAAGGAGACAAGCATCTATCTATCTATCAATCTCAAAGGAATCTAGCATCTCTCTCTATCTCTGTCTCTCTCTAAGAAGCTTAGAAACTCTCTCTCTCACTCAAAGGAGCCCAGCATATCTTTGTCTCTCTATCTATCTCTATTTCTCTCATAGGAGTCTAGAATCTTTACGTCTCCGTCTCTCTCTCTCAAAGGAGCCTCGCGGCACTCTCTCTCTCTCCCTCTCTCTCTCTCTCTCTCTCCTTCTCTCTCCGAGGAGAAAATCGTCTATATTTCTCTCTCTCTCAATCGAACCTAGGTTCCCTATCTCTCTGTCCTCTCTCTCTTAAAGTAGAATAGCATACAACTCTCTTTGTGTCTCTCCGCTTTCTATCAAAGGATCCCAGCATCTCTCTCTCTCTCTCTCTCTGTCCCTCTTTCTCTCTCAAAGGAGCATAGCATCTCTCTCTCTCTCCAAGAATTCTAGCATATCTCTCTTGCTCTCTCTCTCTGTTTAAGAAGTCTAGTTTCTCTCTCTCTCAAAGGAGCATAGCAACTCTCTGTCTCTCTATCTCTCCACTTTCTCTCAAAGGAGACTAGAATCTCTCTCTCATTCTCAACGGAGACTAGAATCCCTCTCTCTATCTATCTCTCTCTCTAAGGAGCCTAGCATGTATCTCTCTCACTCTCTCGTTCACAGGAGCCTAGCATTTCTCTCTTTCCTCTCTCCCTCAGTCTCCCTCAAAGGAGAATAGCATCTCTCTCTGTCTCCTTCTTTCTCTTTCTCTCAAAAAAGCTTATCATATCTCTCTCTCTAAAAGGACCCAAACAACTCTCTCTCCCTCTCTCTCTCTGCCTCTCTCTCTCTCTCTCCCTCTAAGGAGCCTACCATGTATCTCCCTCACTCTCTCTTTCACAGGAGCCTAGCATCTCTCTCTTTCCTCTCTCCCTCAGTCCCTCTCAATGGAACCTAGCATCTCTCTCTCTGTCTATTTCTTTCTCTTTCTCTCAAAAAGCTTAGCATATCTCTCTCTCTAAAAGGACCCAAACATCTCTCTCCATCTCTCTCTCTTTCTCTCTCTCACTCTCTCCCTCTCTCTCTCCAAGGAGAATATATTCTCTACCTCACTCTCTCTCTCTCTCTCTCAAAGGGCCTAGGATCCCTCTCTCTCTCTGTCTATTACTCTCTCTGTCGAAGGAGCCTACCATCGCTATCTCTCTGTATATCTCTCTTTCGCTCAAAGGAGCCTAGAATCTCTCACTCTCCCTCCCTCACTCTGTCTCAAATGAGCCTAGCATCTCTCTCTATTTCTGTCTCTCTCAGTCTCTTTCTCTATCTCAACGAATTCTAGAATATATCTCTCTGTCTCATTCAAAGGATTCTAGCATCTCTCTCTTTCTCTCTCTAAGAATCCTAGCATCACTCACTCTCTCTTCAAAGGAGCCTATCATCCCTCCCTCTCTGACAAAATAGCCGAGCAAATCTCTCTCTCTTTCTCTCAAAGGAGACTACCATCTCTCTTTCTCAAAGGAGCTAAGCATCTCTCTCTCTGTCTCTCTCTCTCATACCTAGGAGCATATATTTCCTCTCTCTCCCTCTCACTCTCAAAGGAGACTCTGATTCCTCTCTCACTGTCTCTCCTTCTCTAAAAGGAACCCAGCATCTCTCTGTCTCTCTAGCTCTCCTCTTTCTCTCAAAGGAGCCTAGCATATCTCTTTCTCTCTCAAAGGAGCCTAGTTTCTCTCTCTCTGTCAGAAAGAGCCTCAGAGCTCTCTCGCTGTCTCTCTCAAAGTAGACAAGCATCTATCTATCTCTCTCTCTCAAAGGAATCTAGCATCTCTCTCTATCTCTGACTCTCTCTAAGAAGCTTAGAAACTCTCTCTCTCACTCAAAGGAGCCCAGCATATCTTTGTCTCTCTATCTATCTCTATTTCTCTCATAGGAGTCTAGAATCTTTACGTCTCCGTCTCTCTCTCTCAAAGGAGCCTCGCGGCACTCTCTCTCTCTCCCTCTATCTCTCTCTCTCTCTCTCCTTCTCTCTCCGAGGAGAAAATCGTCTAAATTTCTCTCTCTCTCAATCGAACCTAGGTTACCTATCTCTCTGTACCTCTCTCTCTTAAAGTAGAATAGCATACAACTCTCTTTGTGTCTCTCCGCTTTCTATCAAAGGATCCCAGCATCTCTCTCTCTCTCTCTCTCTCTGTCCCTCTTTCTCTCTCAAAGGAGCATAGCATCTCTCTCTCTCTCCAAGAATTCTAGCATATCTCTCTTGCTCTCTCTCTCTGTTTAAGAAGTCTAGTTTCTCTCTCTCTCAAAGGAGCATAGCAACTCTCTGTCTCTCTATCTCTCCACTTTCTCTCAAAGGAGACTAGAATCTCTCTCTCATTCTCAACGGAGACTAGAATCCCTCTCTCTATCTATCTCTCTCTCTAAGGAGCCTAGCATGTATCTCTCTCACTCTCCGTTCACAGGAGCCAGCATTTCTCTCTTTCCTCTCTCCCTCAGTCTCCCTCAAAGGAGAATAGCATCTCTCTCTCTGTCTCCTTCTTTCTCTTTCTCTCAAAAAGCTTATCATATCTCTCTCTCTAAAAGGACCCAAACAACTCTCTCTCCCTCTCTCTCTATGCCTCTCTCTCTCTCTCTCCCTCTAAGGAGCCTACCATGTATCTCCCTCACTCTCTCTTTCACAGGAGCCTAGCATCTCTCTCTTTCCTCTCTCCCTCAGTCTCTCTCAATGGAACCTAGAATCTCTCTCTGTGTCTATTTCTTTCTCTTTCTCTCAAAAGGCTTAGCATATCTCTCTCTCTAAAAGGACCCAAACATCTCTCTCCATCTCTCTCTCTTTCTCTCTCTCACTCTCTCCCTCTCTCTCTCCAAGGAGAATATATTCTCTCCCTCACTCTCTCTCTCTCTCAAAGGGCCTAGGATCCCTCTCTCTCTCTGTCTGTCTCTCTCTCCGTCGAAGGAGCCTACCATCTCCATCTCTCTGTATATCTCTCTTTCGCTCAAAGGAGCCTAGAATCTCTCACTCTCCCTCCCTCTCTCTGTCTCAAATGAGCCTAGCATCTCTCTCTATCTCTGTCTCTCTCAGTCTCTTTCTCCTTCTCAAAGATTCCTAGAATATATCTCTCTGTCAAATTCAAAGGATTCTAGCATCTCTCTCTTTCTCTCTCTAAGAATCCTAGCATCACTCACTCTCTCTTCAAAGGAGCCTATCATCCCTCCCTCTCTGACAAAATAGCCGAGCAACTCTCTCTCTCTTTCCCTCAAAGGAGACTACCATCTCTCTTTCTCAAAGGAGCTAAGCATCTCTCTCTCTGTCTCTCTCTCTCATACCTAGGAGCATATATACCCTCTCTCTCCCTCTCTCTCTCAAAGGAGCCTTTGATCCCTCTCTCACTGTCTCTCTTTCTCTAAAAGGAACCCAGCATCTCACTGTCTCTCTAGCTCTCCTCTTACTCTCAAAGGAGCCTAGCATATCTCTTTCTCTCTCAAAGGAGCCTAGTATCTCTCTCTCTCTCAGAAAGTAGCCTCAGAGCTCTCTCGCTGTCTCTCTCAAAGGAGACAAGCATCTATCTATCTATCAATCTCAAAGGAATCTAGCATCTCTCTCTATCTCTGTCTCTCTCTAAGAAGCTTAGAAACTCTCTCTCTCACTCAAAGGAGCCCAGCATATCTTTGTCTCTCTATCTATCTCTATTTCTCTCATAGGAGTCTAGAATATTTACGTCTCCGTCTCACTCTCTCAAAGGAGCCTCGCGGCACTCTCTCTCTCTCCCTCTATCTCTCTCTCTCTCCCTCTCTCTCCGAGGAGAAAATCGTCTATATTTCTCTCTCTCTCAATCAAACCTAGGTTACGTATCTCTCTGTCCTCTCTCTCTTAAAGTAGAATAGCATACAACTCTCTTTGTGTCTCTCCGCTTTCTATCAAAGGATCCCAGCATCTCTCTCTCTCTCTCTCTCTCTCTGTCCCTCTTTCTCTCTCAAAGGAGCATAGCATCTCTCTCTCTCTCCAAGAATTCTAGCATATCTCTCTTGCTCTCTCTCTGTTTAAGAAGTCTAGTTTCTCTCTCTCTCAGAGGAGCATAGCAACTCTCTGTCTCTCTATCTCTCCACTTTCTCTCAAAGGAGACTAGAATCTCTCTCTCATTCTCAACGGAGACTAGAATCCCTCTCTCTATCTATCTCTCTCTCTAAGGAGCCTAGCATGTATCTCTCTCACTCTCCGTTCACAGGAGCCAGCATTTCTCTCTTTCCTCTCTCCCTCAGTCTCCCTCAAAGGAGAATAGCATCTCTCTCTCTGTCTCCTTCTTTCTCTTTCTCTCAAAAAGCTTATCATATCTCTCTCTCTAAAAGGACCCAAACAACTCTCTCTCCCTCTCTCTCTCTGCCTCTCTCTCTCTCTCCCTCTAAGGAGCCTACCATATATCTCCCTCACTCTCTCTTTCACAGGAGCCTAGCATCTCTCTCTTTCCTCTCTCCCTCAGTCTCTCTCAATGGAACCTAGCATCTCTCTCTCTGTCTATTTCTTTCTCTTTCTCTCAAAAGGCTTAGCATATCTCTCTCTCTAAAAGGACCCAAACATCTCTCTCCATCTCTCTCTCTTTCTCTCTCTCACTCTCTCCCTCTCTCTCTCCAAGGAGAATATATTCTCTCCCTCACTCTCTCTCTCTCTCTCTCTCTCAAAGGGCCTAGGATCCCTCTCTCTCTCTGTCTATTTCTCTCTCTGTCGAAGGAGCCTAACATCGCTATCTCTCTGTATATCTCTCTTTCGCTCAAAGGAGCCTAGAATCTCTCACTCTCCCTCCCTCACTCTGTCTCAAATGAGCCTAGCATCTCTCTCTATCTCTGTCTCTCTCAGTCTCTTTCTCTCTCTCAAAGAATTCTAGAATATATCTCTCTGTCTCATTCAAAGGATTCTAGCATCTCTCTCTTTCTCTCTCTAAGAATCCTAGCATCACTCACTCTCTCTTCAAAGGAGCCTATCATCCCTACCTCTCTGACAAAATAGCCGAGCAACTCTCTCTCTCTTTCCCTCAAAGGAGACTACCATCTCTCTTTCTCAAAGGAGCTAAGCATCTCTCTCTCTGTCTCTCTCTCTCATACCTAGGAGCATATATTCCCTCTCTCTCCCTCTCACTCTCAAAGGAGACTCTGATCCCTCTCTCACTGTCTCTCTTTCTCTGAAAGGAACCCAGCATCTCTCTGTCTCTCTAGCTCTCCTCTTTCTCTCAAAGGAGCCTAGCATATCTCTTTCTCTCTCAAAGGAGCCTAGTATCTCTCTCTCTGTCAGAAAGAGCCTCAGAGCTCTCTCGCTGTCTCTCTCAAAGGAGACAAGCATCTATCTATCTATCAATCTCAAAGGAATATAGCATCTCTCTCTATCTCTGTCTCTCTCTAAGAAGCTTAGAAACTCTCTCTCTCACTCAAAGGAGCCCAGCATATCTTTGTCTCTCTATCTATCTCTATTTCTCTCATAGGAGTCTAGATTATTTACGTCTCCGTCTCTCTCTCTCAAAGGAGCCTCGCGGCACTCTCTCTCTCTCCCTCTCTCTCTCTCTCTCTCCTTCTCTCTCCGAGGAGAAAATCGTCTATATTTCTCTCTCTCTTAAAGTAGAATAGCATACAACTCTCTTTGTGTCTCTCCGCTTTCTATCAAAGGATCCCAGCATCTCTCTCTGTCCCTCGTTCTCTCTCAAAGGAGCATAGCATCTCTCTCTCTCTCCAAGAATTCTAGCATATCTCTCTTGCTCTCTCTCTCTGTTTAAGAAGTCTAGTTTCTCTCTCTCTCAAAGGAGCATAGCAACTCTCTGTCTCTCTATCTCTCCACTTTCTCTCAAAGGAGACTAGAATCTCTCTCTCATTCTCAACGGAGACTAGAATCCCTCTCTCTATCTATCTCTCTCTCTAGGGAGCCTAGCATGTATCTCTCTCACTCTCTCGTTCACAGGAGCCTAGTATTTCTCTCTTTCCTCTCTCCCTCAGTCTCCCTCAAAGGAGAATAGCATCTCTCTCTGTCTCCTTCTTTCTCTTTCTCTCAAAAAGCTTATCATATCTCTCTCTCTAAAAGGACCCAAACAACTCTCTCTCCCTCTCTCTCTCTGCCTCTCTCTCTCTCTCTCCCTCTAAGGAGCCTACCATGTATCTCCCTCACTCTCTCTTTCACAGGATCCTAGCATCGCTCTCTTTCCTCTCTCCCTCAGTCTCTCTCAATGGAACCTAGCATCTCTCTCTCTGTGTCTATTACTTTCTCTTTCTCTCAAAAGGCTTAGCATATCTCTCTCTCTAAAAGGACCCAAACATCTCTCTCCATCTCTCTCTCTTTCTCTCTCTCACTCTCTCCCTCTCTCTCTCCAAGGAGAATATATTCTCTCCCTCTCTCTCTCTCTCTCTCAAAGGGCCTAGGATCCCTCTCTCTCTCTGTCTGTCTCTCTCTCCGTCGAAGGAGCCTACCATCTCCATCTCTATGTATATCTCTCTTTCGCTCAAAGGAGCCTAGAATCTCTCACTCTCCCTCGCTCTCTCTGTCTCAAATGAGCCTAGCATCTCTCTCTATCTCTGTCTCTCTCAGTCTCTTTCTCTTTCTCAAAGAATCCGAGAATATATCTCTCTATCAAATTCAAAGGATTCTAGCATCTCTCTCTTTCTCTCTCTAAGAATCCTAGCATCACTCACTCTCTCTTCAAAGGAGCCTATCATCCCTCCCTCTCTGACAAAATAGCCGAGCAACTCTCTCTCTCTTTCTCTCAAAGGAGACTACCATCTCTCTTTCTCAAAGGAGCTAAGCATCTCTCTCTCTGTCTTTCTCTCTCATACCTAGGAGCATATATTCCCTCTCTCTCCCTCTCTCTCTCAAAGGAGCCTTTGATCCCTGTCTCACTCTCTCTCTTTCTCTAAAAGGAACCCAGCATCTCTCTGTCTCTCTAGCTCTCCTCTTACTCTCAAAGGAGCCTAGCATATCTCTTTCTCTCTCAAAGGAGCCTAGTATCTCTCTCTCTCTCAGAAAGGAGCCTCAGAGCTCTCTCGCTGTCTCTCTCAAAGGAGACAAGCATCTATCTATCTCTCTCTCTCAAAGGAATCTAGCATCTCTCTCTATCTCTGTCTCTCTCTAAGAAGGTTAGAAACTCTCTCTCTCACTCAAAGGAGCCCAGCATATCTTTGTCTCTCGATCTATCTCTATTTCTCTCATAGGAGTCTAGAATATTTACGTCTCCGTCTCTCTCTCTCAAAGGAGCCTCGCGGCACTCTCTCTCTCTCCCTCTGTCTCTCTCTCTCTCCCTCTCTCTCCGAGGAGAAAATCGTCTATATTTCTCTCTCTCTCAATCAAACCTAGGTTACCTATCTCTGTGTCCTCTCTCTCTTAAAGTAGAATAGCATACAACTCTCTTTGTGTCTCTCCGCTTTCTATCAAAGGATTCCAGCATCTCTCTCTCTCTCTCTCTGTCCCTCTTTCTCTCTCAAAGAAGCATAGCATCTCTCTCTCTCTCCAAGAATTCTAGCATATCTCTCTTGCTCTCTCTCTCTGTTTAAGAAGTCTAGTTTCTCTCTCTCTCTCAAAGGAGCATAGCAACTCTCTGTCTCTCTATCTCTCCACTTTCTCTCAAAGGAGACTAGAATCTCTCTCTCATTCTCAAAGGAGACTAGAATCCCTCTCTCTATCTATCTCTCTCTCTAAGGAGGCTAGCATGTATCTCTCTCACTCTCTCGTTCACAGGAGCCTAGCACTTCTCTCTTTCCTCTCTCCCTCAGTCTCCCTCAAAGGAGAATAGCATCTCTCTCTCTGTCTCCTTCTTTCTCTTTCTCTCAAAAAGCTTATCATATCTCTCTCTCTAAAAGGACCCAAACAACTCTCTCTCCCTCTCTCTCTATGCCTCTCTCTCTCTCTCTCCCTCTAAGGAGCCTACCATGTATCTCCCTCACTCTCTCTTTCACAGGAGCCTAGCATCTCTCTCGTTCCTCTCTCCCTCAGTCTCTCTCAATGGAACCTAGCATCTCTCTCTCTGTCTATTTCTTTCTCTTTCTCTCAAAAGGCTTAGCATATCTGTCTCTCTTAAAGGACCCAAACATCTCTCTCCATCTCTCTCTCTTTCTCTCTCTCACTCACTCCCTCTCTCTCTCCAAGGAGAATATATTCTCTCCCTCACTCTCTCTCTCTCTCAAAGGGCCTAGGATCCCTCTCTCTCTCTGTCTGTCTCTCTCTCCGTCGAAGGAGCCTACCATCTCCATCTCTCTGTATATCTCTCTTTCGCTCATAGGAGCCTGGAATCTCTCACTCTCTGCCTCCCTCTCTCTGTCTCAAATGAGCCTAGCATCTCTCTCTATCTCTGTCTCTCTCAGTCTCTTTCTCTTTCTCAAAGAATCCTAGAATATATCTCTCTGTCAAATTCAAATAATTCTAGCATCTCTCTCTTTCTCTCTCTAAGAATCCTAGCATCACTCACTCTCTCTTCAAAGGAGCCTATCATCCCTAACTCTATGACAAAATAGCCGAGCAACTCTCTCTCTCTTTCTCTCAAAGGAGACTACCATCTCTCTTTCTCAAAGGAGCTAAGCATCTCTCTCTCTGTCTCTCTCTCTCATACCAAGGAGCATATATTCCCTCTCTCTCCCTCTCTCTCTCAAAGGAGCCTTTGATCCCTCTCTCACTGTCTCTCTTTCTCTAAAAGGAACCCAGCATCTCTCTGTCTCTCTAGCTCTCCTCTTACTCTCAAAGGAGCCTAGCATATCTCTTTCTCTCTCAAAGGAGCCTAGTATCTCTCTCTCTCTCAGAAAGGAGCCTCAGAGCTCTCTCGCTGTCTCTCTCAAAGGAGACAAGCATCTATCTATCTATCAATCTCAAAGGAATCTAGCATCTCTCTCTATCTCTGTCTCTCTCTAAGAAGCTTAGAAATTCTCTCTCTCACTCAAAGGAGCCCAGCATATCTTTGTCTCTCTATCTATCTCTATTTCTCTCATAGGAGTCTGGAATCTTTACGTCTCCGTCTCTCTCTCTCAAAGGAGCCTCGCGTCACTCTCTCTCTCTCCCTCTATCTCTCCCTCTCTCCTTCTCTCTCCGAGGAGAAAATCGTCTATATTTCACTCTCTCTCAATCGAACCTAGGTTCCCTATCTCTCTGTCCTCTCTCTCTTAAAGTAGAATAGCATACAACTCTCTTTGTGTCTCTCCGCTTTCTATCAAAGGATCCCAGCATCTCTCTCTCTCTCTCTCTCTCTCTCTCTGTCCCTCTTTCTCTCTCAAAGGAGCATAGCATCTCTCTCTCTCTCCAAGAATTCTAGCATATCTCTCTTGCTCTCTCTCTGTTTAAGAAGTCTAGTTTCTCTCTCTCTCAAAGGAGCATAGCAACTCTCTGTCTCTCTATCTCTCCACTTTCTCTCAAAGGAGACTAGAATCTCTCTCTCATTCTCAAAGGAGACTAGAATCCCTCTCTCTATCTATCTCTCTCTCTAAGGAGCCTAGCATGTATCTCTCTCACTCTCTCGTTCACAGGAGCCTAGCATTTCTCTCTTTCCTCTCTCCCTCTGTCTCCCTCAAAGGAGAATAGCATCTCTCTCTCTGTCTCCTTCTTTCTCTTTTTCTCAAAAAGCTTATCATATCTATCTCTCTAAAAGGACCCAAACAACTCTCTCTCTCCCTCTAAGGAGCCTACCATGTATCTCCCTCACACTCTCTTTCACAGGAGCCTAGCATCTCTCTCTTTCTTCTCTCCCTCAGTCACTCTCAATGGAACCTAGCATCTCTCTCTCTGTCTATTTCTTTCTCTTTCTCTCAAAAGGCTTAGCATATCTCTCTCTCTAAAAGGACCCAAACATCTCTCTCCATCTCTCTCTCTTTCTCTCTCTCACTCTCTCCCTCTCTCTCTCCAAGGAAAATATATTCTCTCCCTCACTCTCTCCCTCTCTCTCTCAAAGGGCCTAGGATCCCTCTCTCTCTCTGTCTATTTCTCTCTCTGTCGAAGGAGCCTACCATCGCTATCTCTCTGTATATCTCTCTTTCGCTCAAAGGAGCCTAGAATCTCTCACTCTCCCTCCCTCTCTCTGTCTCAAATGAGCCTAGAATCTCTCTCTATCTCTGTCTCTCTCAGTCTCTTTCTCTCTCTCAAAGAATTCTAGAATATATCTCTCTGTCTCATTCAAAGGATTCTAGCATCTCTCTCTTTCTCTCTCTAAGAATCCTAGCATCACTCACTCTCTCTTCAAAGGAGCCTATCATCCCTCCCTCTCTGACAAAATAGCCGAGCAACTCTCTCTCTCTTTCTCTCAAAGGAGACTACCATCTCTCTTTCACAAAGGAGCTAAGCATCTCTCTCTCTGTCTCTCTCTCTCATACCTAGGAGCATATATTCCCTCCCTCTCCTTCTCACTCTCAAAGGAGACTCTGATCCCTCTCTCACTGTCTCGCTTTCTCTAAAAGGAACCCAGCATCTCTTTGTCTCTCTAGCTCTCCTCTTTCTCTCAAAGGAGCCTAGCATATCTCTTTCTCTCTCAAAGGAGCCTAGTATCTCTCTCTCTGTCAGAAAGAGCCTCAGAGCTCTTTCGCTGTCTCTCTCAAAGGAGACAAGCATCTATCTATCAATCTCAAAGGAATCTAGCATCTCTCTCTATCTCTGTCTCTCTCTAAGAAGCTTAGAAACTCTCTCACTCAAAGGAGCCCAGCATATCTTTGTCTCTCTATCTATCTCTATTTCTCTCATAGGAGTCTAGAATATTTACGTCTCCGTCTCTCTCTCTCAAAGGAGCCTCGCGGCACTCTCTCTCTCTCCCTCTATCTCTCTCTCTCTCCCTCTCTCTCCGAGGAGAAAATCGTCTATATTTCTCTCTCTCTCAATCGAACCTAGGTTACCTATCTCTCTGTCCTCTCTCTCTTAAAGTAGGATAGCACACAACTCTCTTTGTGTCTCTCCGCTTTCTATCAAAGGATTCCAGCATCTCTCTCTCTCTCTCTCTGTCCCTCTTTCTCTCTCAAAGAAGCATAGCATCTCTCTCTCTCTCCAAGAATTCTAGCATATCTCTCTTGCTCTCTCTCTCTGTTTAAGAAGTCTAGTTTCTCTCTCTCTCAAAGGAGCATAGCAACTCTCTGTCTCTCTATCTCTCCACTTTCTCTCAAAGGAGACTAGAATCTCTCTCTCATTCTCAACGGAGACTAGAATCCCTCTCTCTATCTATCTCTCTCTCTAGGGAGCCTAGCATGTATCTCTCTCACTCTCTCGTTCACAGGAGCCTAGTATTTCTCTCTTTCCTCTCTCCCTCAGTCTCCCTCAAAGGAGAATAGCATCTCTCTCTGTCTCCTTCTTTCTCTTTCTCTCAAAAAGCTTATCATATCTCTCTCTCTAAAAGGACCCAAACAACTCTCTCTCCCTCTCTCTCTCTGCCTCTCTCTCTCTCTCTCCCTCTAAGGAGCCTACCATGTATCTCCCTCACTCTCTCTTTCACAGGATCCTAGCATCGCTCTCTTTCCTCTCTCCCTCAGTCTTTCTCAATGGAACCTAGCATCTCTCTCTCTGTGTCTATTACTTTCTCTTTCTCTCAAAAGGCTTAGCATATCTCTCTCTCTAAAAGGACCCAAACATCTCTCTCCATCTCTCTCTCTTTCTCTCTCTCACTCTCTCCCTCTCTCTCTCCAAGGAGAATATATTCTCTCCCTCTCTCTCTCTCTCTCTCAAAGGGCCTAGGATCCCTCTCTCTCTCTGTCTGTCTCTCTCTCCGTCGAAGGAGCCTACCATCTCCATCTCTATGTATATCTCTCTTTCGCTCAAAGGAGCCTAGAATCTCTCACTCTCCCTCGCTCTCTCTGTCTCAAATGAGCCTAGCATCTCTCTCTATCTCTGTCTCTCTCAGTCTCTTTCTCTTTCTCAAAGAATCCGAGAATATATCTCTCTGTCAAATTCAAAGGATTCTAGCATCTCTCTCTTTCTCTCTCTAAGAATCCTAGCATCACTCACTCTCTCTTCAAAGGAGCCTATCATCCCTCCCTCTCTGACAAAATAGCCGAGCAACTCTCTCTCTCTTTCTCTCAAAGGAGACTACCATCTCTCTTTCTCAAAGGAGCTAAGCATCTCTCTCTCTGTCTTTCTCTCTCATACCTAGGAGCATATATTCCCTCTCTCTCCCTCTCTCTCTCAAAGGAGCCTTTGATCCCTGTCTCACTCTCTCTCTTTCTCTAAAAGGAACCCAGCATCTCTCTGTCTCTCTAGCTCTCCTCTTACTCTCAAAGGAGCCTAGCATATCTCTTTCTCTCTCAAAGGAGCCTAGTATCTCTCTCTCTCTCAGAAAGGAGCCTCAGAGCTCTCTCGCTGTCTCTCTCAAAGGAGACAAGCATCTATCTATCTCTCTCTCTCAAAGGAATCTAGCATCTCTCTCTATCTCTGTCTCTCTCTAAGAAGGTTAGAAACTCTCTCTCTCACTCAAAGGAGCCCAGCATATCTTTGTCTCTCGATCTATCTCTATTTCTCTCATAGGAGTCTAGAATATTTACGTCTCCGTCTCTCTCTCTCAAAGGAGCCTCGCGGCACTCTCTCTCTCTCCCTCTGTCTCTCTCTCTCTCCCTCTCTCTCCGAGGAGAAAATCGTCTATATTTCTCTCTCTCTCAATCAAACCTAGGTTACCTATCTCTGTGTCCTCTCTCTCTTAAAGTAGAATAGCATACAACTCTCTTTGTGTCTCTCCGCTTTCTATCAAAGGATTCCAGCATCTCTCTCTCTCTCTCTCTGTCCCTCTTTCTCTCTCAAAGAAGCATAGCATCTCTCTCTCTCTCCAAGAATTCTAGCATATCTCTCTTGCTCTCTCTCTCTGTTTAAGAAGTCTAGTTTCTCTCTCTCTCTCAAAGGAGCATAGCAACTCTCTGTCTCTCTATCTCTCCACTTTCTCTCAAAGGAGACTAGAATCTCTCTCTCATTCTCAAAGGAGACTAGAATCCCTCTCTCTATCTATCTCTCTCTCTAAGGAGGCTAGCATGTATCTCTCTCACTCTCTCGTTCACAGGAGCCTAGCACTTCTCTCTTTCCTCTCTCCCTCAGTCTCCCTCAAAGGAGAATAGCATCTCTCTCTCTGTCTCCTTCTTTCTCTTTCTCTCAAAAAGCTTATCATATCTCTCTCTCTAAAAGGACCCAAACAACTCTCTCTCCCTCTCTCTCTATGCCTCTCTCTCTCTCTCTCCCTCTAAGGAGCCTACCATGTATCTCCCTCACTCTCTCTTTCACAGGAGCCTAGCATCTCTCTCGTTCCTCTCTCCCTCAGTCTCTCTCAATGGAACCTAGCATCTCTCTCTCTGTCTATTTCTTTCTCTTTCTCTCAAAAGGCTTAGCATATCTGTCTCTCTTAAAGGACCCAAACATCTCTCTCCATCTCTCTCTCTTTCTCTCTCTCACTCACTCCCTCTCTCTCTCCAAGGAGAATATATTCTCTCCCTCACTCTCTCTCTCTCTCAAAGGGCCTAGGATCCCTCTCTCTCTCTGTCTGTCTCTCTCTCCGTCGAAGGAGCCTACCATCTCCATCTCTCTGTATATCTCTCTTTCGCTCATAGGAGCCTGGAATCTCTCACTCTCTGCCTCCCTCTCTCTGTCTCAAATGAGCCTAGCATCTCTCTCTATCTCTGTCTCTCTCAGTCTCTTTCTCTTTCTCAAAGAATCCTAGAATATATCTCTCTGTCAAATTCAAATAATTCTAGCATCTCTCTCTTTCTCTCTCTAAGAATCCTAGCATCACTCACTCTCTCTTCAAAGGAGCCTATCATCCCTAACTCTATGACAAAATAGCCGAGCAACTCTCTCTCTCTTTCTCTCAAAGGAGACTACCATCTCTCTTTCTCAAAGGAGCTAAGCATCTCTCTCTCTGTCTCTCTCTCTCATACCAAGGAGCATATATTCCCTCTCTCTCCCTCTCTCTCTCAAAGGAGCCTTTGATCCCTCTCTCACTGTCTCTCTTTCTCTAAAAGGAACCCAGCATCTCTCTGTCTCTCTAGCTCTCCTCTTACTCTCAAAGGAGCCTAGCATATCTCTTTCTCTCTCAAAGGAGCCTAGTATCTCTCTCTCTCTCAGAAAGGAGCCTCAGAGCTCTCTCGCTGTCTCTCTCAAAGGAGACAAGCATCTATCTATCTATCAATCTCAAAGGAATCTAGCATCTCTCTCTATCTCTGTCTCTCTCTAAGAAGCTTAGAAATTCTCTCTCTCACTCAAAGGAGCCCAGCATATCTTTGTCTCTCTATCTATCTCTATTTCTCTCATAGGAGTCTGGAATCTTTACGTCTCCGTCTCTCTCTCTCAAAGGAGCCTCGCGTCACTCTCTCTCTCTCCCTCTATCTCTCCCTCTCTCCTTCTCTCTCCGAGGAGAAAATCGTCTATATTTCACTCTCTCTCAATCGAACCTAGGTTCCCTATCTCTCTGTCCTCTCTCTCTTAAAGTAGAATAGCATACAACTCTCTTTGTGTCTCTCCGCTTTCTATCAAAGGATCCCAGCATCTCTCTCTCTCTCTCTCTCTCTCTCTCTCTCTGTCCCTCTTTCTCTCTCAAAGGAGCATAGCATCTCTCTCTCTCTCCAAGAATTCTAGCATATCTCTCTTGCTCTCTCTCTGTTTAAGAAGTCTAGTTTCTCTCTCTCTCAAAGGAGCATAGCAACTCTCTGTCTCTCTATCTCTCCACTTTCTCTCAAAGGAGACTAGAATCTCTCTCTCATTCTCAAAGGAGACTAGAATCCCTCTCTCTATCTATCTCTCTCTCTAAGGAGCCTAGCATGTATCTCTCTCACTCTCTCGTTCACAGGAGCCTAGCATTTCTCTCTTTCCTCTCTCCCTCTGTCTCCCTCAAAGGAGAATAGCATCTCTCTCTCTGTCTCCTTCTTTCTCTTTTTCTCAAAAAGCTTATCATATCTATCTCTCTAAAAGGACCCAAACAACTCTCTCTCTCCCTCTAAGGAGCCTACCATGTATCTCCCTCACACTCTCTTTCACAGGAGCCTAGCATCTCTCTCTTTCTTCTCTCCCTCAGTCACTCTCAATGGAACCTAGCATCTCTCTCTCTGTCTATTTCTTTCTCTTTCTCTCAAAAGGCTTAGCATATCTCTCTCTCTAAAAGGACCCAAACATCTCTCTCCATCTCTCTCTCTTTCTCTCTCTCACTCTCTCCCTCTCTCTCTCCAAGGAAAATATATTCTCTCCCTCACTCTCTCCCTCTCTCTCTCAAAGGGCCTAGGATCCCTCTCTCTCTCTGTCTATTTCTCTCTCTGTCGAAGGAGCCTACCATCGCTATCTCTCTGTATATCTCTCTTTCGCTCAAAGGAGCCTAGAATCTCTCACTCTCCCTCCCTCTCTCTGTCTCAAATGAGCCTAGAATCTCTCTCTATCTCTGTCTCTCTCAGTCTCTTTCTCTCTCTCAAAGAATTCTAGAATATATCTCACTGTCTCATTCAAAGGATTCTAGCATCTCTCTCTTTCTCTCTCTAAGAATCCTAGCATCACTCACTCTCTCTTCAAAGGAGCCTATCATCCCTCCCTCTATGACAAAATAGCCGAGCAACTCTCTCTCTCTTTCTCTCAAAGGAGACTACCATCTCTCTTTCACAAAGGAGCTAAGCATCTCTCTCTCTGTCTCTCTCTCTCATACCTAGGAGCATATATTCCCTCCCTCTCCTTCTCACTCTCAAAGGAGACTCTGATCCCTCTCTCACTGTCTCGCTTTCTCTAAAAGGAACCCAGCATCTCTTTGTCTCTCTAGCTCTCCTCTTTCTCTCAAAGGAGCCTAGCATATCTCTTTCTCTCTCAAAGGAGCCTAGTATCTCTCTCTCTGTCAGAAAGAGCCTCAGAGCTCTTTCGCTGTCTCTCTCAAAGGAGACAAGCATCTATCTATCTATCAATCTCAAAGGAATCTAGCATCTCTCTCTATCTCTGTCTCTCTCTAAGAAGCTTAGAATCTCTCTCACTCATAGGAGCCCAGCATATCTTTGTCTCTCTATCTATCTCTATTTCTCTCATAGGAGTCTAGAATATTTACGTCTCCGTCTCTCTCTCTCAAAGGAGCCTCGCGGCACTCTCTCTCTCTCCCTCTATCTCTCCCTCTCTCCTTCTCTCTCCGAGGAGAAAATCGTCTATATTTCACTCTCTCTCAATCGAACCTAGGTTCCCTATCTCTCTGTCCTCTCTCTCTTAAAGTAGAATAGCATACAACTCTCTTTGTGTCTCTCCGCTTTCTATCAAAGGATCCCAGCATCTCTCTCTCTCTCTCTCTCTCTCTCTGTCCCTCTTTCTCTCTCAAAGGAGCATAGCATCTCTCTCTCTCTCCAAGAATTCTAGCATATCTCTCTTGCTCTCTCTCTGTTTAAGAAGTCTAGTTTCTCTCTCTCTCAAAGGAGCATAGCAACTCTCTGTCTCTCTATCTCTCCACTTTCTCTCAAAGGAGACTAGAATCTCTCTCTCATTCTCAAAGGAGACTAGAATCCCTCTCTCTATCTATCTCTCTCTCTAAGGAGCCTAGCATGTATCTCTCTCACTCTCTCGTTCACAGGAGCCTAGCATTTCTCTCTTTCCTCTCTCCCTCTGTCTCCCTCAAAGGAGAATAGCATCTCTCTCTCTGTCTCCTTCTTTCTCTTTTTCTCAAAAAGCTTATCATATCTATCTCTCTAAAAGGACCCAAACAACTCTCTCTCTCCCTCTAAGGAGCCTACCATGTATCTCCCTCACACTCTCTTTCACAGGAGCCTAGCATCTCTCTCTTTCTTCTCTCCCTCAGTCACTCTCAATGGAACCTAGCATCTCTCTCTCTGTCTATTTCTTTCTCTTTCTCTCAAAAGGCTTAGCATATCTCTCTCTCTAAAAGGACCCAAACATCTCTCTCCATCTCTCTCTCTTTCTCTCTCTCACTCTCTCCCTCTCTCTCTCCAAGGAAAATATATTCTCTCCCTCACTCTCTCCCTCTCTCTCTCAAAGGGCCTAGGATCCCTCTCTCTCTCTGTCTATTTCTCTCTCTGTCGAAGGAGCCTACCATCGCTATCTCTCTGTATATCTCTCTTTCGCTCAAAGGAGCCTAGAATCTCTCACTCTCCCTCCCTCTCTCTGTCTCAAATGAGCCTAGAATCTCTCTCTATCTCTGTCTCTCTCAGTCTCTTTCTCTCTCTCAAAGAATTCTAGAATATATCTCACTGTCTCATTCAAAGGATTCTAGCATCTCTCTCTTTCTCTCTCTAAGAATCCTAGCATCACTCACTCTCTCTTCAAAGGAGCCTATCATCCCTCCCTCTATGACAAAATAGCCGAGCAACTCTCTCTCTCTTTCTCTCAAAGGAGACTACCATCTCTCTTTCACAAAGGAGCTAAGCATCTCTCTCTCTGTCTCTCTCTCTCATACCTAGGAGCATATATTCCCTCCCTCTCCTTCTCACTCTCAAAGGAGACTCTGATCCCTCTCTCACTGTCTCGCTTTCTCTAAAAGGAACCCAGCATCTCTTTGTCTCTCTAGCTCTCCTCTTTCTCTCAAAGGAGCCTAGCATATCTCTTTCTCTCTCAAAGGAGCCTAGTATCTCTCTCTCTGTCAGAAAGAGCCTCAGAGCTCTTTCGCTGTCTCTCTCAAAGGAGACAAGCATCTATCTATCAATCTCAAAGGAATCTAGCATCTCTCTCTATCTCTGTCTCTCTCTAAGAAGCTTAGAAACTCTCTCACTCAAAGGAGCCCAGCATATCTTTGTCTCTCTATCTATCTCTATTTCTCTCATAGGAGTCTAGAATATTTACGTCTCCGTCTCTCTCTCTCAAAGGAGCCTCGCGGCACTCTCTCTCTCTCCCTCTATCTCTCTCTCTCTCCCTCTCTCTCCGAGGAGAAAATCGTCTATATTTCTCTCTCTCTCAATCGAACCTAGGTTACCTATCTCTCTGTCCTCTCTCTCTTAAAGTAGGATAGCACACAACTCTCTTTGTGTCTCTCCGCTTTCTATCAAAGGATTCCAGCATCTCTCTCTCTCTCTCTCTGTCCCTCTTTCTCTCTCAAAGAAGCATAGCATCTCTCTCTCTCTCCAAGAATTCTAGCATATCTCTCTTGCTCTCTCTCTCTGTTTAAGAAGTCTAGTTTCTCTCTCTCTCAAAGGAGCATAGCAACTCTCTGTCTCTCTATCTCTCCACTTTCTCTCAAAGGAGACTAGAATCTCTCTCTCATTCTCAACGGAGACTAGAATCCCTCTCTCTATCTATCTCTCTCTCTAAGGAGCTTAGCATGTATCTCTCTCACTCTCTCGTTCACAGGAGCCTAGCATTTCTCTCTTTCCTCTCTCCCTCAGTCTCCCTCAAAGGAGAATAGCATCTCTCTCTCTGTCTCCTTCTTTCTCTTTCTCTCAAAAAGCTTATCATATCTCTCTCTCTAAAAGGACCCAAACAACTCTCTCTCCCTCTCTCTCTCTGCCTCTCTCTCTCTCTCTCTCTCCCTCTAAGGAGCCTACCATGTATCTCCCTCACTCTCTCTTTCACAGGATCCTAGCATCTCTCTCTTTCCTCTCTCCATAAGTCTCACTCAATGGAACCTAGCATCTCTCTCTGTGTCTATTTCTTTCTCTTTCTCTCAAAAGGCTTAGCATATCTCTCTCTCTAAAAGGACCCAAACATCTCTCTCCATCTCTCTCTCTTTCTCTCTCTCACTCTCTCCCTCTCTCTCTCCAAGGAGAATATATTCTCTCCCTCACTCTCTCTCTCTCTCAAAGGGCCTAGGATCCCTCTCTCTCTCTGTCTGTCTCTCTCTCCGTCGAAGGAGCCTACCATCTCCATCTCTCTGTATATCTCTCTTTCGCTCAAGGGAGCCTAGAATCTCTCTCTCTCCCTCCCTCTCTCTGTCTCAAATGAGCCTAGCATCTCTCTCTATCTCTGTCTCTCTCAGTCTCTTTCTCTCTCACAAAGAATTCTAGAATATATCTCTCTGTCTCATTCAAAGGATTCTAGCATCTCTCTCTTTCTCTCTCTAAGAATCCTAGCATCACTCACTCTCTCTTCAAAGGAGCCTATCATCCCTCCCTCTCTGACAAAATAGCCGAGCAACTCTCTCTCTCTTTCTCTCAAAGGAGACTACCATCTCTCTTTCTCAAAGGAGCTAAGCATCTCTCTCTCTCTGTCTCTCTCTCTCATACCTAGGAGCATATATTCCCTCTCTCTCCCTCTCACTCTCAAAGGACACTCTGATCCCTCTCTCACTGTCTCTCTTTCTCTAAAAGGAACCCAGCATCTCTCTGTCTCTCTAGCTCTCCTCTTTCTCTCAAAGGAGCCTAGCATATCTCTTTCTCTCTCAAAGGAGCCTAGTATCTCTCTCTCTGTCAGAAAGAGCCTCAGAGCTCTCTCGCTGTCTCTCTCAAAGGAGACAAGCATCTATCTATCTATCAATCTCAAAGGAATCTAGCATCTCTCTCTATCTCTGTCTCTCTCTAAGAAGCTTAGTAACTCTCTCTCTCACTCAAAGGAGCCCAGCATATCTTTGTCTCTCTATCTATCTCTATTTCTCTCATAGGAGTCTAGAATATTTACGTCTCCGTCTCTCTCTCTCAAAGGAGCCTCGCGGCACTCTCTCTCTCTCCCTCTCTCTCTCTCTCTCTCCTTCTCTCTCCGAGGAGAAAATCGTCTATATTTCTCTCTCTCTCAATCGAACCTAGGTTACCTATCTCTGTGTCCTCTCTCTCTTAAAGTAGAATAGCATACAACTCTCTTTGTGTCTCTCCGCTTTCTATCAAAGGATTCCAGCATCTCTCTCTCTCTCTCTCTGTCCCTCTTTCTCTCTCAAAGAAGCATAGCATCTCTCTCTCTCTCCAAGAATTCTGGCATATCTCTCTTGCTCTCTCTCTCTGTTTAAGAAGTCTAGTTTCTCTCTCTCTCTCAAAGGAGCATAGCAACTCTCTGTCTCTCTATCTCTCCACTTTCTCTCAAAGGAGACTAGAATCTCTCTCTCATTCTCAAAGGAGACTAGAATCCCTCTCTCTATCTATCTCTCTCTCTAAGGAGCCTAGCATGTATCTCTCTCACTCTCTCGTTCACAGGAGCCTAGCACTTCTCTCTTTCCTCTCTCCCTCAGTCTCCCTCAAAGGAGAATAGCATCTCTCTCTCTGTCTCCTTCTTTCTCTTTCTCTCAAAAAGCTTATCATATCTCTCTCTCTAAAAGGACCCAAACAACTCTCTCTCCCTCTCTCTCTATGCCTCTCTCTCTCTCTCTCCCTCTAAGGAGCCTACCATGTATCTCCCTCACTCTCTCTTTCACAGGAGCCTAGCATCTCTCTCGTTCCTCTCTCCCTCAGTCTCTCTCAATGGAACCTAGCATCTCTCTCTCTGTCTATTTCTTTCTCTTTCTCTCAAAAGGCTTAGCATATCTCTCTCTCTTAAAGGACCCAAACATCTCTCTCCATCTCTCTCTCTTTCTCTCTCTCACTCACTCCCTCTCTCTCTCCAAGGAGAATATATTCTCTCCCTCACTCTCTCTCTCTCTCAAAGGGCCTAGGATCCCTCTCTCTCTCTGTCTGTCTCTCTCTCCGTCGAAGGAGCCTACCATCTCCATCTCTCTGTATATCTCTCTTTCGCCCATAGGAGCCTGGAATCTCTCACTCTCTGCCTCCCTCTCTCTGTCTGAAATGAGCCTAGCATCTCTCTCTATCTCTGTCTCTCTCAGTCTCTTTCTCTTTCTCAAAGAATCCTAGAATATATCTCTCTGTCAAATTCAAAGGATTCTAGCATCTCTCTCTTTCTCTCTCTAAGAATCCTAGCATCACTCACTCTCTCTTCAAAGTAGCCTATCATCCCTAACTCTATGACAAAATAGCCGAGCAACTCTCTCTCTCTTTCTCTCAAAGGAGACTACCATCTCTCTTTCTCAAAGGAGCTAAGCATCTCTCTCTCTGTCTCTCTCTCTCATACCAAGGAGCATATATTCCCTCTCTCTCCCTCTCTCTCTCAAAGGAGCCTTTGATCCCTCTCTCACTGTCTCTCTTTCTCTAAAAGGAACCCAGCATCTCTCTGTCTCTCTAGCTCTCCTCTTACTCTCAAAGGAGCCTAGCATATCTCTTTCTCTCTCAAAGGAGCCTAGTATCTTTCTCTCTCTCACAAAGGAGCCTCAGAGCTCTCTCGCTGTCTCTCTCAAAGGAGACAAGCATCTATCTATCTATCAATCTCAAAGGAATCTAGCATCTCTCTCTATCTCTGTCTCTCTCTAAGAAGCTTAGAAACTCTCTCTCTCACTCAAAGGAGCCCAGCATATCTTTGTCTCTCTATCTATCTCTATTTCTCTCATAGGAGTCTGCAATCTTTACGTCTCCGTCTCTCTCTCTCAAAGGAGCCTCGCGTCACTCTCTCTCTCTCCCTCTATCTCTCCCTCTCTCCTTCTCTCTCCGAGGAGAAAATCGTCTATATTTCACTCTCTCTCAATCGAACCTAGGTTCCCTATCTCTCTGTCCTCTCTCTCTTAAAGTAGAATAGCATACAACTCTCTTTGTGTCTCTCCGCTTTCTATCAAAAGGATCCCAGCATCTCTCTCTCTCTCTCACTCTCTCTCTCTCTCTCTCTCTCTCTGTCCCTCTTTCTCTCTCAAAGGAGCATAGCATCTCTCTCTCTCTCCAAGAATTCTAGCATATCTCTCTTGCTCTCTCTCTGTTTAAGAAGTCTAGTTTCTCTCTCTCTCAAAGGAGCATAGCAACTCTCTGTCTCTCTATCTCTCCACTTTCTCTCAAAGGAGACTAGAATCTCTCTATCATTCTCAAAGGAGACTAGAATCCCTCTCTCTATCTATCTCTCTCTCTAAGGAGCCTAGCATGTATCTCTCTCATTCTCTCGTTCACAGGAGCCTAGCATTTCTCTCTTTCCTCTCTCCCTCAGTCTCCCTCAAAGGAGAATAGCATCTCTCTCTCTGTCTCCTTCTTTCTCTTTCTCTCAAAAAGCTTATCATATCTTTCTCTCTAAAAGGACCCAAACAACTCTCTCTCTCCCTCTAAGGAGCCTACCATGTATCTCCCTCACTCTCTCTTTCACAGGATCCTAGCATCTCTCTCTTTCCTCTCTCCATAAGTCTCACTCAATGGAACCTAGCATCTCTCTCTGTGTCTATTTCTTTCTCTTTCTCTCAAAAGGCTTAGCATATCTCTCTCTCTAAAAGGACCCAAACATCTCTCTCCATCTCTCTCTCTTTCTCTCTCTCACTCTCTCCCTCTCTCTCTCCAAGGAGAATATATTCTCTCCCTCACTCTCTCTCTCTCTCAAAGGGCCTAGGATCCCTCTCTCTCTCTGTCTGTCTCTCTCTCCGTCGAAGGAGCCTACCATCTCCATCTCTCTGTATATCTCTCTTTCGCTCAAGGGAGCCTAGAATCTCTCTCTCTCCCTCCCTCTCTCTGTCTCAAATGAGCCTAGCATCTCTCTCTATCTCTGTCTCTCTCAGTCTCTTTCTCTCTCACAAAGAATTCTAGAATATATCTCTCTGTCTCATTCAAAGGATTCTAGCATCTCTCTCTTTCTCTCTCTAAGAATCCTAGCATCACTCACTCTCTCTTCAAAGGAGCCTATCATCCCTCCCTCTCTGACAAAATAGCCGAGCAACTCTCTCTCTCTTTCTCTCAAAGGAGACTACCATCTCTCTTTCTCAAAGGAGCTAAGCATCTCTCTCTCTCTGTCTCTCTCTCTCATACCTAGGAGCATATATTCCCTCTCTCTCCCTCTCACTCTCAAAGGACACTCTGATCCCTCTCACACTGTCTCTCTTTCTCTAAAAGGAACCCAGCATCTCTCTGTCTCTCTAGCTCTCCTCTTTCTCTCAAAGGAGCCTAGCATATCTCTTTCTCTCTCAAAGGAGCCTAGTATCTCTCTCTCTGTCAGAAAGAGCCTCAGAGCTCTCTCGCTGTCTCTCTCAAAGGAGACAAGCATCTATCTATCTATCAATCTCAAAGGAATCTAGCATCTCTCTCTATCTCTGTCTCTCTCTAAGAAGCTTAGTAACTCTCTCTCTCACTCAAAGGAGCCCAGCATATCTTTGTCTCTCTATCTATCTCTATTTCTCTCATAGGAGTCTAGAATATTTACGTCTCCGTCTCTCTCTCTCAAAGGAGCCTCGCGGCACTCTCTCTCTCTCCCTCTCTCTCTCTCTCTCTCCTTCTCTCTCCGAGGAGAAAATCGTCTATATTTCTCTCTCTCTCAATCGAACCTAGGTTACCTATCTCTGTGTCCTCTCTCTCTTAAAGTAGAATAGCATACAACTCTCTTTGTGTCTCTCCGCTTTCTATCAAAGGATTCCAGCATCTCTCTCTCTCTCTCTCTGTCCCTCTTTCTCTCTCAAAGAAGCATAGCATCTCTCTCTCTCTCCAAGAATTCTGGCATATCTCTCTTGCTCTCTCTCTCTGTTTAAGAAGTCTAGTTTCTCTCTCTCTCTCAAAGGAGCATAGCAACTCTCTGTCTCTCTATCTCTCCACTTTCTCTCAAAGGAGACTAGAATCTCTCTCTCATTCTCAAAGGAGACTAGAATCCCTCTCTCTATCTATCTCTCTCTCTAAGGAGCCTAGCATGTATCTCTCTCACTCTCTCGTTCACAGGAGCCTAGCACTTCTCTCTTTCCTCTCTCCCTCAGTCTCCCTCAAAGGAGAATAGCATCTCTCTCTCTGTCTCCTTCTTTCTCTTTCTCTCAAAAAGCTTATCATATCTCTCTCTCTAAAAGGACCCAAACAACTCTCTCTCCCTCTCTCTCTATGCCTCTCTCTCTCTCTCTCCCTCTAAGGAGCCTACCATGTATCTCCCTCACTCTCTCTTTCACAGGAGCCTAGCATCTCTCTCGTTCCTCTCTCCCTCAGTCTCTCTCAATGGAACCTAGCATCTCTCTCTCTGTCTATTTCTTTCTCTTTCTCTCAAAAGGCTTAGCATATCTCTCTCTCTTAAAGGACCCAAACATCTCTCTCCATCTCTCTCTCTTTCTCTCTCTCACTCACTCCCTCTCTCTCTCCAAGGAGAATATATTCTCTCCCTCACTCTCTCTCTCTCTCAAAGGGCCTAGGATCCCTCTCTCTCTCTGTCTGTCTCTCTCTCCGTCGAAGGAGCCTACCATCTCCATCTCTCTGTATATCTCTCTTTCGCCCATAGGAGCCTGGAATCTCTCACTCTCTGCCTCCCTCTCTCTGTCTGAAATGAGCCTAGCATCTCTCTCTATCTCTGTCTCTCTCAGTCTCTTTCTCTTTCTCAAAGAATCCTAGAATATATCTCTCTGTCAAATTCAAAGGATTCTAGCATCTCTCTCTTTCTCTCTCTAAGAATCCTAGCATCACTCACTCTCTCTTCAAAGTAGCCTATCATCCCTAACTCTATGACAAAATAGCCGAGCAACTCTCTCTCTCTTTCTCTCAAAGGAGACTACCATCTCTCTTTCTCAAAGGAGCTAAGCATCTCTCTCTCTGTCTCTCTCTCTCATACCAAGGAGCATATATTCCCTCTCTCTCCCTCTCTCTCTCAAAGGAGCCTTTGATCCCTCTCTCACTGTCTCTCTTTCTCTAAAAGGAACCCAGCATCTCTCTGTCTCTCTAGCTCTCCTCTTACTCTCAAAGGAGCCTAGCATATCTCTTTCTCTCTCAAAGGAGCCTAGTATCTTTCTCTCTCTCACAAAGGAGCCTCAGAGCTCTCTCGCTGTCTCTCTCAAAGGAGACAAGCATCTATCTATCTATCAATCTCAAAGGAATCTAGCATCTCTCTCTATCTCTGTCTCTCTCTAAGAAGCTTAGAAACTCTCTCTCTCACTCAAAGGAGCCCAGCATATCTTTGTCTCTCTATCTATCTCTATTTCTCTCATAGGAGTCTGCAATCTTTACGTCTCCGTCTCTCTCTCTCAAAGGAGCCTCGCGTCACTCTCTCTCTCTCCCTCTATCTCTCCCTCTCTCCTTCTCTCTCCGAGGAGAAAATCGTCTATATTTCACTCTCTCTCAATCGAACCTAGGTTCCCTATCTCTCTGTCCTCTCTCTCTTAAAGTAGAATAGCATACAACTCTCTTTGTGTCTCTCCGCTTTCTATCAAAAGGATCCCAGCATCTCTCTCTCTCTCTCACTCTCTCTCTCTCTCTCTCTCTCTCTCTGTCCCTCTTTCTCTCTCAAAGGAGCATAGCATCTCTCTCTCTCTCCAAGAATTCTAGCATATCTCTCTTGCTCTCTCTCTGTTTAAGAAGTCTAGTTTCTCTCTCTCTCAAAGGAGCATAGCAACTCTCTGTCTCTCTATCTCTCCACTTTCTCTCAAAGGAGACTAGAATCTCTCTATCATTCTCAAAGGAGACTAGAATCCCTCTCTCTATCTATCTCTCTCTCTAAGGAGCCTAGCATGTATCTCTCTCATTCTCTCGTTCACAGGAGCCTAGCATTTCTCTCTTTCCTCTCTCCCTCAGTCTCCCTCAAAGGAGAATAGCATCTCTCTCTCTGTCTCCTTCTTTCTCTTTCTCTCAAAAAGCTTATCATATCTTTCTCTCTAAAAGGACCCAAACAACTCTCTCTCTCCCTCTAAGGAGCCTACCATGTATCTCCCTCACACTCTCTTTCACAGGAGCCTAGCATCTCTCTCTTTCTTCTCTCCCTCAGTCACTCTCAATGGAACCTAGCATCTCTCTCTCTGTCTATTTCTTTCTCTTTCTCTCAAAAGGCTTAGCATATCTCTCTCTCTAAAAGGACCCAAACATCTCTCTCCATCTCTCTCTCTTTCTCTCTCTCACTCTCTCCCTCTCTCTCTCCAAGGAAAATATATTCTCTCCCTCACTCTCTCCCTCTCTCTCTCAAAGGGCCTAGGATCCCTCTCTCTCTCTGTCTATTTCTCTCTCTGTCGAAGGAGCCTACCATCGCTATCTCTCTGTATATCTCTCTTTCGCTCAAAGGAGCCTAGAATCTCTCACTCTCCCTCCCTCTCTCTGTCTCAAATGAGCCTAGAATCTTTCTCTATCTCTGTCTCTCTCAGTCTCTTTCTCTCTCACAAAGAATTCTAGAATATATCTCTCTGTCTCATTCAAAGGATTCTAGCATCTCTCTCTTTCTCTCTCTAAGAATCCTAGCATCACTCACTCTCTCTTCAAAGGAGCCTATCATCCCTCCCTCTCTGACAAAATAGCCGAGCAACTCGCTCTCTCTTTCTCTCAAAGGAGACTACCATCTCTCTTTCACAAAGGAGCTAAGCATCTCTCTCTCTGTCTCTCTCTCTCATACCTAGGAGCATATATTCCCTCCCTCTCCTTCTCACTCTCAAAGGAGACTCTGATCCCTCTCTCACTGTCTCGCTTTCTCTAAAAGGAACCCAGCATCTCTTTGTCTCTCTAGCTCTCCTCTTTCTCTCAAAGGAGCCTAGCATATCTCTTTCTCTCTCAAAGGAGCCTAGTATCTCTCTCTCTGTCAGAAAGAGCCTCAGAGCTCTTTCGCTGTCTCTCTCAAAGGAGACAAGCATCTATCTATCAATCTCAAAGGAATCTAGCATCTCTCTCTATCTCTGTCTCTCTCTAAGAAGCTTAGAAACTCTCTCACTCACTCAAAGGAGCCCAGCATATCTTTGTCTCTCTATCTATCTCTATTTCTCTCATAGGAGTCTAGAATATTTACGTCTCCGTCTCTATCTCTCAAAGGAGCCTCGCGGCACTCTCTCTCTCTCCCTCTATCTCTCTCTCTCTCCCTCTCTCTCCGAGGAGAAAATCGTCTATATTTCTCTCTCTCTCAATCGAACCTAGGTTACCTATCTCTCTGTCCTCTCTCTCTTAAAGTAGAATAGCATACAACTCTCTTTGTGTCTCTCCGCTTTCTATCAAAGGATCCCAGCATCTCTCTCTCTCTCTCTCTGTCCCTCTTTCTCTCTCAAAGGAGCATAGCATCTCTCTCTCTCTCCAAGAATTCCAGCATATCTCTCTTGCTCTCTCTCTCTCTGTTTAAGAAGTCTAGTTTCTCTCTCTCTCAAAGGAGCATAGCAACTCTCTGTCTCTCTATCTCTCCACTTTCTCTCAAAGGAGACTAGAATCTCTCTATCATTCTCAAAGGAGACTAGAATCCCTCTCTCTATCTATCTCTCTCTCTAAGGAGCCTAGCATGTATCTCTCTCACTCTCTCGTTCACAGGAGCCTAGCACTTCTCTCTTTCCTCTCTCCCTCAGTCTCCCTCAAAGGAGAATAGCATCTCTCTCTCTTTCTCCTTCTTTCTCTTTCTCTCAAAAAGCTTATCATATCTCTCTCTCTAAAAGGACCCAAACAACTCTCTCTCCCTCTCTCTCTATGCCTCTCTCTCTCTCTCTCCCTCTAAGGAGCCTACCATGTATCTCCCTCACTCTCTCTTTCACAGGAGCCTAGCATCTCTCTCGTTCCTCTCTCCTTCAGTCTCTCTCAATGGAACCTAGCATCTCTCTCTCTGTCTATTTCTTTCTCTTTCTCTCAAAAGGCTTAGCATATCTCTCTCTCTAAAAGGACCCAAATATCTCTCTCCATCTCTCTCTCTTTCTCTCTCTCACTCTCTCCCTCTCTCTCTCCAAGGAGAATATATTCTCTCCCTCACTCTCTCTCTCTCTCAAAGGGCCTAGGATCCCTCTCTCTCTCTGTCTGTCTCTCTCTCCGTCGAAGGAGCCTACCATCTCCATCTCTCTGTATATCTCTCTTTCGCTCATAGGAGCCTGGAATCTCTCACTCTCTGCCTCCCTCTCTCTGTCTCAAATGAGCCTAGCATCTCTCTCTATCTCTGTCTCTCTCAGTCTCTTTCTCTTTCTCAAAGAATCCTAGAATATATCTCTCTGTCAAATTCAAAGGATTCTAGCATCTCTCTCTTTCTCTCTCTAAGAATCCTAGCATCACTCACTCTCTCTTCAAAGGAGCCTATCATCCCTAACTCTATGACAAAATAGCCGAGCAACTCTCTCTCTCTTTCTCTCAAATTAGACTACCATCTCTCTTTCTCAAAGGAGCTAAGCATCTCTCTCTCTGTCTCTCTCTCTCATACCAAGGAGCATATATTCCCTCTCTCTCCCTCTCTCTCTCAAAGGAGCCTTTGATCCCTCTCTCACTGTCTCTCTTTCTCTAAAAGGAACCCAGCATCTCTCTGTCTCTCTAGCTCTCCTCTTACTCTCAAAGGAGCCTAGCATATCTCTTTCTCTCTCAAAGGAGCCTAGTATCTCTCTCTCTCTCAGAAAGGAGCCTCAGAGCTCTCTCGCTGTCTCTCTCAAAGGAGACAAGCATCTATCTATCTATCAATCTCAAAGGAATCTAGCATCTCTCTCTATCTCTGTCTCTCTCTAAGAAGCTTAGAAACTCTCTCTCTCACTCAAAGGAGCCCAGCATATCTTTGTCTCTCTATCTATCTCTATTTCTCTCATAGGAGTCTGGAATCTTTACGTCTCCGTCTCTCTCTCTCAAAGGAGCCTCGCGTCACTCTCTCTCTCTCCCTCTATCTCTCCCTCTCTCCTTCTCTCTCCGAGGAGAAAATCGTCTATATTTCACTCTCTCTCAATCGAACCTAGGTTCCCTATCTCTCTGTCCTCTCTCTCTTAAAGTAGAATAGCATACAACTCTCTTTGTGTCTCTCCGTTTTCTTTCAAAGGATCCCAGCATCTCTCTCTCTCTCTCTCTCTCTCTCTCTCTCTCTCTCTCTCTCTCTCTCTCTCTCTGTCCCTCTTTCTCTCTCAAAGGAGCATAGCATCTCTCTCTCTCTCCAAGAATTCTAGCATATCTCTCTTGCTCTCTCTCTCTGTTTAAGAAGTCTAGTTTCTCTCTCTCTCAAAGGAGCATAGCAACTCTCTGTCTCTCTATCTCTCCACTTTCTCTCAAAGGAGACTAGAATCTCTCTCTCATTCTCAACGGAGACTAGAATCCCTCTCTCTATCTATCTCTCTCTCTAAGGAGCCTAGCATGTATCTCTCTCACTCTCCGTTCACAGGAGCCAGCATTTCTCTCTTTCCTCTCTCCCTCAGTCTCCCTCAAAGGAGAATAGCATCTCTCTCTCTGTCTCCTTCTTTCTCTTTCTCTCAAAAAGCTTATCATATCTCTCTCTCTAAAAGGACCCAAACAACTCTCTCTCCCTCTCTCTCTATGCCTCTCTCTCTCTCTCTCCCTCTAAGGAGCCTACCATGTATCTCCCTCACTCTCTCTTTCACAGGAGCCTAGCATCTCTCTCTTTCCTCTCTCCCTCAGTCTCTCTCAATGGAACCTAGCATCTCTCTCTCTGTCTATTTCTTTCTCTTTCTCTCAAAAGGCTTAGCATATCTCTCTCTCTAAAAGGACCCAAACATCTCTCTCCATCTCTCTCTCTTTCTCTCTCTCACTCTCTCCCTCTCTCTCTCCAAGGAGAATATATTCTCTCCCTCACTCTCTCTCTCTCTCAAAGGGCCTAGGATCCCTCTCTCTCTCTGCCTGTCTCTCTCTCCGTCGAAGGAGCCTACCATCGCTATCTCTCTGTATATCTCTCTTTCGCTCAAAGGAGCCTAGAATCTCTCACTCTCCCTCCCTCTCTCTGTCTCAAATGAGCCTAGAATCTCTCTATATCTCTGTCTCTCTCAGTCTCTTTCTCTCTCTCAAAGAATTCTAGAATATATCTCTCTGTCTCATTCAAAGGATTCTAGCATCTCTCTCTTTCTCTCTCTAAGAATCCTAGCATCACTCACTCTCTCTTCAAAGGAACCTATCATCCCTCCCTCTCTGACAAAATAGCCGAGCAACTCTCTCTCTCTTTCTCTCAAAGGAGACTACCATCTCTCTTTCTCAAAGGAGCTAAGCATCTCTCTCTCTGTCTCTCTCTCTCATACCTAGGAGCATATATTCCCTCCCTCTCCTTCTCACTCTCAAAGGAGTCTCTGATCCCTCTCTCACTGTCTTGCTTTCTCTAAAAGGAACCCAGCATCTCTTTGTCTCTCTAGCTCTCCTCTTTCTCTCAAAGGAGCCTAGCATATCTCTTTCTCTCTCAAAGGAGCCTAGTATCTCTCTCTCTGTCAGAAAGAGCCTCAGAGCTCTTTCGCTGTCTCTCTCAAAGGAGACAAGCATCTATCTATCAACCTCAAAGGAATCTAGCATCTCTCTCTATCTCTGTCTCTCTCTAAGAAGCTTAGAAACTCTCTCACTCAAAGGAGCCCAGCATATCTTTGTCTCTCTATCTATCTCTATTTCTCTCATAGGAGTCTAGAATATTTACGTCTCCGTCTCTCTCTCTCAAAGGAGCCTCGCGGCACTCTCTCTCTCTCCCTCTATCTCTCTCTCTCTCCCTCTCTCTCCGAGGAGAAAATCGTCTATATTTCTCTCTCTCTCAATCGAACCTAGGTTACCTATCTCTCTGTCCTCTCTCTCTTAAAGTAGGATAGCACACAACTCTCTTTGTGTCTCTCCGCTTTCTATCAAAGGATTCCAGCATCTCTCTCTCTCTCTCTCTGTCCCTCTTTCTCTCTCAAAGAAGCATAGCATCTCTCTCTCTCTCCAAGAATTCTAGCATATCTCTCTTGCTCTCTCTCTCTGTTTAAGAAGTCTAGTTTCTCTCTCTCTCAAAGGAGCATAGCAACTCTCTGTCTCTCTATCTCTCCACTTTCTCTCAAAGGAGACTAGAATCTCTCTCTCATTCTCAACGGAGACTAGAATCCCTCTCTCTATCTATCTCTCTCTCTAAGGAGCCTAGCATGTATCTCTCTCACTCTCTCGTTCACAGGAGCCTAGCATTTCTCTCTTTCCTCTCTCCCTCTGTCTCCCTCAAAGGAGAATAGCATCTCTCTCTCTGTCTCCTTCTTTCTCTTTTTCTCAAAAAGCTTATCATATCTATCTCTCTAAAAGGACCCAAACAACTCTCTCTCTCCCTCTAAGGAGCCTACCATGTATCTCCCTCACACTCTCTTTCACAGGAGCCTAGCATTTCTCTCTTTCCTCTCTCCCTCAGTCTCCCTCAAAGGAGAATAGCATCTCTCTCTCTGTCTCCTTCTTTCTCTTTCTCTCAAAAAGCTTATCATATCTCTCTCTCTAAAAGGACCCAAACAACTCTCTCTCCCTCTCTCTCTCTGCCTCTCTCTCTCTCTCTCTCTCCCTCTAAGGAGCCTACCATGTATCTCCCTCACTCTCTCTTTCACAGGAGCCTAGCATCTCTCTCGTTCCTCTCTCCCTCAGTCTCTCTCAATGGAACCTAGCATCTCTCTCTCTGTCTATTTCTTTCTCTTTCTCTCAAAAGGCTTACCATAACTCTCTCTCTAAAAGGACCCAAACATCTCTCTCCATTTCTCTCTCTTTCTCTCTCTCACTCTCTCCCTCTCTCTCTCCAAGGAGAATATATTCTCTCCCTCACTCTCTCTCTCTCTCAAAGGGCCTAGGATCCCTCTCTCTCTCTGTCTGTCTCTCTCTCCGTCGAAGGAGCCTACCATCTCCATCTCTCTGTATATCTCTCTTTCGCTCAAAGGAGCCTAGAATCTCTCACTCTCCCTCCCTCTCTCTGTCTCAAATGAGCCTAGCATCTCTCTCTATCTCTGTCTCTCTCAGTCTCTTTGTCTCTCACAAAGAATTCAAGAATATATCTCTCTGTCTCATTCAAAGGATTCTAGCATCTCTCTCTTTCTCTCTCTAAGAATCCTAGCATCACTCACTCTCTCTTCAAAGGAGCCTATCATCCCTCCCTCTCTGACAAAATAGCCGAGCAACTCTCTCTCTCTTTCTCTCAAAGGAGACTACCATCTCTCTTTCTCAAATGAGCTAAGCATCTCTCTCTCTGTCTCTCTCTCTCATACCTAGGAGCATATATTCCCTCTCTCTCCCTCTCACTCTCAAAGGACACTCTGATCCCTCTCTCACTGTCTCTCTTTCTCTAAAAGGAACCCAGCATCTCTCTGTCTCTCTAGCTCTCCTCTTTCTCTCAAAGGAGCCTAGCATATCTCTTTCTCTCTCAAAGGAGCCTAGTATCTCTCTCTCTGTCAGAAAGAGCCTAAGAGCTCTCTCGCTGTCTCTCTCAAAGGAGACAAGCATCTATCTATCTATCAATCTCAAAGGAATCTAGCATCTCTCTCTATCTCTGTCTCTCTCTAAGAAGCTTAGAAACT